>NW_027187360.1:27470258-27541247 GCF_028583685.1 Petaurus breviceps papuanus
GGGGGGGGGGGGGGGGGTGGGGGGGGGGGGGGGGGGGGGGGGGGGGCCCCCGGGGGGGGGGGGGACCAGGAACTTGAGGCCGGGGGGGGGGGGGGGGGGGGGGGGGGGGGGTTGTGCCAGAATGTCAGACGCAGGGCAACGCCATCGTTTTGCAAATAAAGAAACTGAGGTACAGGACAAAGGAAGTGCCTCTTTCAGGGTCTCTTGGGGAAGTCAATGGGCTGAGGCAGGAAAAAGAGTGAGCCTAATACAGATTATCAATTGAAAAGGTTTGGGGTAAGTGCGTGGAGGGCCTCAAAAGGAAGAAGTGAAAGGAGAGTTAGTGACGTCAGCGGAAACACCTCTGGGAGGAACATCCGGGCACTTGTGGGAAGCCTGGGAGATCGCTCCTGGGAACCTTGGTGCTGGGATAGTATTTCCAGGCGGAAGGACGACGGAAGGACCGGAAACTCCGTGAGACGGGACGGAAGGGCCGGGCTTGCTTGGAGCGGGCACTGGTCGAACTGGAGGGAGCCGGGGAAAAACCTGGGCCTGCGCCCGGGGCCGGGACTGGGACTGCGGGTCCCAGAGGGCCGGGAGAGCGTAGTTCTGGGGCAACGGCGGCAGCAGCTGGAGGCGAGCGAGCAGATGGGGCGCAGGAGGCGAAGGCCCGCCAAGGGCCAGGCTCAGGGGCTGCGGGGGGAGTTGGGGCCGGGGCTGGAGCTGGGGCCACCGCAGCCTCAGGGTCTGGCGCCGGGGCTTCCTCCATGTTCGCCGGGTTGCAGGACCTGGGGGTGGCCAACGGCGAGGATCTGAAGGAGACATTGACCAACTGCACCGAGCCCCTCAAAGCCATCGAGCAGTTCCAGGTGCGGGATCCCCAGGCCCCCCAATACCGGCCTCTACGAGTCGGTGCTTCCTTTCCAGACCCAGAGCCCAAAGTGACAGGATCTCCGAGGTTTAAGAGACCTCAGGGCTCAGCCAGCCAGGCCAGCCAGGGCCTGAATTCTCAGTACAACATAATCTGACATGACCATCCACCCATTGTGCCTGAAGACCTTTCAATGAGGAAGAAACCACTGCCCCCCAAAGCTTTAGTTGTTAGGAACTTTTCCCCTTACATTAAACCTAAATCTGTTTCACTTCCATCCATTGCTTTGAGTTATCCCTTCTGGGTCCAAGAAGAACAAACATAATCTCTCTGGTAGATGACAGTCCTTCAAACGCTGAAAGATAGTTAACATGCCCCCTCTAAGTCTTTTCTCCGTTCTGAGCATCCCCAGGGACTTAAAACACTAATTGTATGACATGTTTCCAGGCCTCTATCATTCTGATTGTTCTATGGATTCTTTCCAGTTTATTAATACCCTTCTGTGGTGCTCAGAACTGGATGTGTTATTTCAGATGTGATTTGATATCGTTAGTTCCCTCTTTCTTTTAAAGTAGCATAAGATTAAATTTCTTCATGTTACCTTTTTTTCTTCTGTATCGATATTGAGCTTACAGATCCGTTAAAACTCATGTGCCAAAAGCAGGTAATGGAGCATAAGTAAAAAAAAGTTTGGCCCTGTAAAGAGAATAGTTTCAGGACTGAGAAATTCTTTGGATACCATAAAGGTTTGATTATTTTAGATACATTGGATAAAAAAAAAAAAGCTCAAAGAAGGGTTAAGACTGTTGCTTAGGATAGCTGGGATGTTGAGAATAGAGAATAGATAAGGCAGAATTATTAAACTCTTTTTTTTCCCCTCTCAATCAAGGACTTTTAGTTCAGAAAGGACAAAACAAAAATTTTACTAGGGAATTGAAAACTGAGATGAGTAGGGAGATAGTAAGGAAGGACCAAGTTACCCTTGTTCAAATCACCAGGTCTAAATGAAGTACAATTCTAGGGTACTTAGAGAGCTGGTAAATATGATTGTTAAGTCACTTGTCAGTGATCTATAGAAGACCATGGAGAAAGGGAGAACGTGGGACTAGTGATGTCCCAGTTTGTTGTTGTTTTTTTAATAATTTAATTTCCAGATATGCTCATTAGGAGAGCTAAGGGAAGCTTTATTTAAGTTTGTTTCCTCAGAACACGATCATGGGGCCCAGAGATGGAGCACAGAGCAATGAACTATTAGATATAAGGAATGTGTAAACAGCTAGGTTAAGTAGTAGATAAGAGTGCTGAGCTTGGAATCGGGAAGATCTGGATTTAAATCCTGACCCCATACAATTTAACTTCTCTGAGCTTCAGTTGAGGAGGTTGGACTACTTGACCTCTAATGCCCAATCTAGCTCTTACTCCATGATCATATACTCCAGAACTAGAGGATTGGTTTTCAAATAACCTTGAGCCTTTACAAGTGAAGGAAGTGGGAATAGACCTTTTCCTTTGTGAGTACTACAACTAAGTAGCCCTGGGGACTGGATTTAGGTTCTAGTCACTTCACAGATGTGTTTGAATCCTTCCACTGCTAGTCAAACTTATTTCCTTTCTCCTCTCCCAAGAGTTCAGAGAGCAAAGATTGACACATAGAGTGTCAGAGTTTGAAGGGCCCTTAAATATCATTTAGCCCAATACCTTCATTTGGCTAATGGGGAAATTGAATCCCATAGAGGGGAAGTAATTTCAGGGTCATAATGAATGGTAGTGTCAATCAAGAGTGGAACAAAGGTTTCCTGACATTTCAGGTTGCTGCTTATTTCACCATACCAAGGTATTTATACCAGGAATGAATGAACTGCCCATGGTTAGGATTTAAACCCAAATCTTGATTCCTAGCCCAGCACTCTATATACTGCGATGATCTAACATGCATTCATTGATATATCTTGCCACTGGGCCCAGATGGCGCCAAAGGAGGAAGTGAGACTGATGACTTTGTACAGTCCACCAACTCTTGGCCTCCCTGAAGTGATGGTTCTCTTCAAGAATCAAGGACAAACAACAATCCATACCTGACCTTGTACTCAAAATTTGAGCCCTGGGCTAGACATTAGGGGACCTGGATTCTAATTCCAACTCTATTATTGTCACTGTGTGATATGTAGGCAAATCACTTCCTCTCTCTGGGGCTCCATTTTCCTCAGTAAAATTAAGAAGTTGGACTAGATCAATGAGGAATTTGGAAGTAAATCAAGAGGATGAATGAATTTTTTGTGTGGATTTGCCTTTGTTCCCCACCTGAAAGGAACAGTATCTAATGATAATTGGAGTGATGTTATAGAGTCACCATCTTTGGACTATATTTTAAGGGATGGGTATACCATTGCTTCTTCAGTCATTTTTCAGTCGTGTCCAACTCCTCATGACCCCGGTTGGGATTTTCTTGGCAGAGATATTGGAATGGTTTGCCATTTCCTTCTCCAGCTTATTTTTACAGTTGTAAACCCTGTTTGCCCCAGTTTAAGTGACTTGCCTAGGGTCACACAGCTAGTAAGTGTCTGAGACCAGATTTGAACTTATGAGGATATCTTCCTGATTCCAAACCCTGGTGCTCTCTACTGAGCCACCTACTTAATACATACTACATATAGCACTTTAAATCTTTTAAAGAACTTAACAAACATTATGTTCTGGTTTAATCCCCACAACGAGATAGATACCATTAACCTTATTTTGCAGATGAAGAAACAGACTCAGAGAGATTATGGCTTGCTCATCGTCATACAGCTAGTAACTCAGAAGGGAAGATTTGAACCCAGATTTCTGACTCCCAAGTCTAGTACTCTTTCTGAATTCGATGCTAGTGATTTGCATTATTCAATAAACAAAAAGATTTGGGAAATATCTATTCTCAAAAGACCTTGTTCATAGTTTGTATTGGGCAGAGTTAAATATGTTTGTTTCTCCTCTTTTTGTGCTTCTATGAGATGAATTTCATTTAACACCAACTTTTGCTTTACTAGACAGAGAATGGCGTCCTACTGCCATCCTTACAGTCTGCCCTGCCTTTCTTGGACCTGCATGGGACACCTCGGTTAGAGTTCCACCAGTCAGTTTTTGATGAGCTAAGAGACAAATTGTTGGAGAGAGTGTCTGCCATTGCTGCTGAAGGAAAAGTTGAAGAAAGGTAAAAATCCTGAGAAAGAACCAAAAGGCTCTTCTGGCTATCTCAGTCAGTGAATAATTATCCTTATTGCCTTCAGACTCTTGTTCTAGTTAATAGCAGTCTGAGTGTAGACATAGGGAACAGTCCCCATTTTCTTGATCTTATTCTGTAGTTTTACTTCTTAGCCCTTTCTGCTTGTTAAACTAACAACCAGAAAACTAGGGTGAATCTATTTTTAAATTTTTTTTCCAAGATTTCATATATTTTTTATTTCCTTAATTCCCAATTTACATTAAAAACATTTTTAACAATCATTTTTTAAAATTTTAAATTACAAATTCCTACTCTCTTCCCTCAAGAAGGCAAGCAATTTAATATGGATTATGTATGTGAAGTCATGTAAAAGAACATTTCCCTACTAGCCATGTTGCAAAAGAAACAGACAAAAAAATAAAAATTTAAAAAGTATGTTTCAATTTGCATTTAGAGTACATGAGTCCATTACAATTCATCACCTATGTATTTCTAGGTACAAGAAGCTAGAAGATCTCTTGGAGAAAAGTTTTTCCCTGGTGAAAATGCCCTCCCTCCAGCCAGTGGTGATGTGTGTAATGAAACACTTGCCAAAGGTAAAATCAAGTAGTATGCTTGGGGCACCTGGTAGTCATTTAATCGATGATAGCTGATTGACAGGTCTTCTTACAGCTTCCAGAGAGGGTCTCAGTATATTGGTGTTTGTTAAGTGTTATGGTGAAGGTCCAATTTCTCACTTAGTTTGTCTTTACTTGCTCTGTGAGAACATTTGTTATAGTCTGGCTCAAAGTATGCCTTGTTTTTTCCACCTCTTAAGGTAATGGAACCATAGAATATGTGTGCGCATGTATTTACTTTGAAAGAAAAATTAAAGCTCCCCCCCATTCTGTGTTTCTCTTCAATAGTTATATAAAATCCAAAGGATTTTGAATTTTGGAAATTAGAAATTTGGTCTGCAATCCTTCTGAAAAAGAAATTTTAAGAAGTTATTTGATTTTAGTTAAGAAATGTTAAAATTAGTGCTATTGTTACTGTTGTCATTATTTTGCATTTTGGGCATGCCACCTAAATTTTAGGAGGAAAATTAGCAACCTTCTTTGGAGATGGGTTGTTATGTCAACCGTATTTCATATAAAAGCTAATCAAGAAAAAACATTGGTAACAAGTGTTCTTTCAGGTTCCTGAAAAAAAATTGAAGCTGGTGATGGCTGACAAGGAACTGTATCGGGCATGTGCTGTTGAGGTAAAGCGGCAGATTTGGCAGGATAACCAAGCTCTGTTTGGTGATGAAGTTTCTCCATTGCTCAAACAATACATCTTGGAAAAGGAGAACATCCTCTTCAGCAACGAAGTATCTGTCCTGCACAATTTCTTTAGTCCATCTCCTAAAACAAGACGTCAGGGGGAGGTGAGGACCAAAGAGAAATGTGTATTTACATTGTAATTACTTACCCTGATTCTCTGATTGTGCCATACTTAGTATGTGGTATTCTGTCCCCTCCTAATGTCCATCAGCTTGGCCTTAAATGCCCACAGGGTGGTTTTCCTGGCTTTCATTCTGAGCTAATCTGCTACTGCTTAACATACTCCTCCTTTAGAGAACAGATGTGATTTTTAACTAGGAATTTGACTTGATTCAAAGGAATGAGTCTAATTGTGAGAATTTCAGGCATGATGCACATTTGGAGGAGTGGAGGAAGATGGGAAAATCCCATAGAGGCCTGTGAACATATCACTAAGCCTGGTGAGGCACAGTATCTTCCAGAATGTGGGAGGCAATAGTCCTACCTGCTGTTGTCAGACCCAGACAGGCCACCTCTGGAGGAGTGTGTTCAATTCTGATGCCACATATTAGGAAAGACCATTGATAAGATGGACACTTGTCAGATGAAGGGACCGGGATGGTGAGGGGTGGTGAGACCTTGTCTTAGAAAAATCATTTGAAGGTCCTAGGGTTGTTTAGTCTGGGGAAAAAAAAAAAGGTGTGTAAGGGAGCCGTGTTAGCTATTTTTTTGGCAAGGCATTTGGAGTTAAGTGACTTGCTCAGGGTCACACAGCTGCTAAGTGTCTATCCAGTGTGCCACTTAGCTGCCTCCATGGCATATTTTTAAGTATTTGAAGACCTGTTATAAGGCAGAGGGATTAGACTTGTTTTATTGTATTATAAAGTTTAACTAGAAGCAACTGCAGAGGTAGATTTTTGGCTCTTTGTTTTTTGTTTTTCAAATTACATTCTTTTTCAGTTAATAGGCATTTATTTTCTATCTCCTCCACCACATTGAAAAAAAAAGAAAGAAAAACTCCAACCTCAGACACTTTTTAATTATGTGACCTTGGGCCTGTCATTTAACCACTGCCTTCCTCAGTTTTCCCATTAGTAAAGTGGGGATAATAACAATATCTACTTCCCAGGGTTATTGTAAGTGAGATAATAATTGTAACATATCTGTTAGGTACCATATAAATTCTAGCTATCGTTGCTGTTATCAGAACCAGGATTAGATCACAGGATATTGGAGTTGGGAGGGACAAGCTGGGGAGTCCTCTGAGCTTCAGGCAGCCCCCTGGCTCTGATCCTGATTCGAAGGCTGAGGACCTGTGCTTCAAATCCTTCTCTGACCCTACCAAAGTATCAATCAAAAGTAATCATTTCTAGATCCTCACTCCATAGTAGGTAGAATCCAGAAGACTAGAAATATGATTAGAAAATGACCTTAGTGAAGTTATTTTACCTCTTTGGGCCTCAGTTTCCTCCTCTGTAAAATGAGTAACTTGGACAAGGTACTTTCTACATTCCCTTCTAGGTAACTCTATGTCTTATACTTCTGTGCTGCCCACAGATGTGGTCATACCCTTTATCTTGTCATTACCTTCAAGGATCCACTTCCTTGTCATGAATGATGAAATTCCTTTAAGATCATAACCTTTTGTCATTCCATGTTTCCCTCTGTGTTAAAACCACTAACCCTGTGCTTCCTCCTCACTGGTCTCTTCTCTACCCTGAAGTTCTTTCCTGGGCCCTTACCCTGGACCAGTTACACACTCCTCCCTTCCTTTTCCTGATCCCTTGTAGGGTAAATCAGTTCAGCTGTGCACTGTCCTCCACACTAGTGGTGTCAGACTCAAATAGACATGGATTCCCTGCAGCATTATCTATGTTGTATTGTATTTTCATTTATTTTATTAAACTTTTCCCGATTACATTTTAATCTGCTCTGACACTTGTGCTCTACATTGAATTCCTTTACCCAGGTACTCTGTAGCCTCACTATATGACCAGTCCACCTCTTTTTTTTTTTTAGTCATGCCCTGATAGACTCCTTGGTAATATGCTTCATATTACTTAGGCCTACAGAATATTTTTCTGTTGACCTTTGGGTCACTTCTAAATTACATAAGCATTTTTTTTTTCATTTTTTCACAATCATAAAATGAATTAATAGAAACCCAAACAACCATTTGGTTGATTTGAGGTAACTAAATAGTTCAGACAAAATATGTCACTGACAC
The DNA here is from genome assembly GCF_028583685.1 of Petaurus breviceps papuanus. Taxonomy (NCBI): domain Eukaryota; kingdom Metazoa; phylum Chordata; class Mammalia; order Diprotodontia; family Petauridae; genus Petaurus; species Petaurus breviceps. The sequence continues at coordinate 27,477,821 of NW_027187360.1, forward strand.
TTGTTTACACATTTGTACAGACAATTTGGGGGAATAGAGTTGCCACATCAGTTGGTAAACATAAAGAAGTTGAGATTAGGGTAGTAAGAGATGTCTGACGGCAGCTTGGAGGCCTGCATGACTCTTCCCCTGCATTGGAATGGTTCTCTTTGGTAAGCTCTCAAACATGGGTGGAACACCTGCTGTCAGTTGCATATTATATTGAGCAATACCAATGGGACTTCTTTTAGAGGAATAAATAATTTATTTTTCTTTTCTTTCGGATGGATTTTGAACTTAGGTAGTACAGAAACTGACACAGATGATTGGGAAGAATGTGAAACTGTACGACATGGTGTTGCAGTTCCTTCGGACCTTATTCTTGCGGACAAGGAATGTCCATTACTGTACCTTGAGGGCTGAGTTGCTAATGTCATTACATGACCTGGACATCAGTGATATTTGCATGGTGGATCCCTGCCACAAGGTACCAGATATGAATGCTATGGGACCTCTGTCAGGTTTATATTAATATGTCAGCACCTGCCACATGGAGGTTGTTAAGCATCTGGTAGCCCTGTCACATGATCCCAAATGGGAAAATGCTGACGTCATCATAGACAAGATCATGATGACATCTGCCATTTCTGTTTCTGAGTTACTGGGTCAGTAAAGATTTCCCTAGACTGATTGGACTTTCATATCCTCTTTCTTACCTCTTAGCACTTACGCTAGTCTTAATCTTACTGATTATGATTAGCTAATTAACACTGATGAGAAACAAAATCCAATTGTAAACTACTATTTTAACCTTTGAATTGCCCTAAATTATTGAGTTTGAAAAACATTTATGTGGGGCTCATTGCTAAGATTACAGTAGCTCAAACAGATGGTGAATTATAGTTACAGGAAGCATTAGATGAGATCTTAATGCTTCCCAATCAAGCCTCTGCCCTAGAGCTTGGACAGGGGTTGTAGGGAAGGAGGGCCCACTGCTCATGGAATTAGTTAATTTTAAAGGAAATAAGGTGTTAGAGAGCCCTTCCTAACATTTTCCTTGCAACTCTAGAACTTAATCGTTCCTATTTTAGAAATGAGAAAAACTAAAATGTTTTTCTTCTTAAAACATTTCTCAGAAGGGTAAGAAGTGTGGGAGACAGCATTCTTATTCTGAACTGACCCATCTTTTTCATCACTTCAAACTTCTCTACATATATAAAGTGACACTGTCTGAAGAGTGATGAAGAGAAAAGGTCATATCTGCTCTGGGGGAAAAAAAGCCACCTGTAGGCCCTCTTAACTTTTTTGTTTGGGGTTATTTTTTAATGTATTATTTATTTTTATAAGCATTTATTATCTTTCCCACTGTTCTCTCCCCATAATCTCTTCACCAATTGAATAATAAAATAAAAATGAAAAACAAAACCCTCATAACAAATTATATATTGCCCAGCAAAACAAATTCCTATATTGACATTTTTCTACATTTCAATAGACCCTCAGAGCTAACTTAGCCTTCTGGTTCTCTAATCTAAATTCTGCCACTCTTCTGAAGATGAGCAGTTAATGCTTTTTGTTGTAATTTTACTGATACCCTTTATTTTTAATATAATTATTTCCCCCTTAATTCCTGTCTACTAATAGAACCTGTCTTTCTCATTGAAAAAAAATAACATTTAAGCATAACCAACTGGCACAGCTACTGAGTTTGGCAGTGTATATCTATCAATCATATTCTATATCTGGAGCCCCCATCTTCTTTACTTATAGGAAAGACCTGTGTTTTATCAACAGTTTTTTTGACATATGTAAGCTCTTTGCAAGGAGGGGTTATTTCATCCTTTATGCATGAACACCTAATGCCTAGTGCAGGGCTTGGCATATAGTAAGTGCTTAATAATTGTTTTTTAATTCATTGGACTGAGATTGATCATTAATGCCTAATCAGTTTTGACTTAGGCTTTTAACCTTATGGAGCTCCAAAACTTCAATTTTATCCATAGAAGGAGAGTAATGCCCTCTTCCTTGTCCCAATTTTCTCTTAAAATTTCAAAGCTGGTTCTACATAATAGTATACTAAATTTTTCATGTTTATTGAATAACTACAAGTATTTGCTTTTCCTTGTGTTTAAGTAATTCTAATTAGAGAAATATTTAAACCCTCTTTAGTATCAGCAAATTAATCTTTGAAAAAATACCAATTTTTTTTTATGCCTAGAATATTTATGTTACAAGGTTTGATTTAGCCAAAGGATGAATTGGTGAAACTTGGTTACATTTAGAAAAAAGCCTGTCTATAACCCTATAATTAGAAGATATATCCTTTGAGTTTGTCCCTGTGGTTTATTCACTACACAGTTTACCTGGTGTCTTGATGCTTGCATCCGAGAAAAGTTTGTTGATAATAAGAGAGCTCGGGAGCTGCAAGGATTCCTGGATGGAGTGAAGAAAGGTCAGGAGCAAGTGCTGGGGTGAGTGCAATTGTCCCAGGCATATATGGCACAAACAGCATTAGTAGCATGATACAGTGGAAAGTGATACATTTGATGCCAGAAGACCTCAATATGAATTTTTGTTCTGGCTTGTCCTACTGTAGTGATTTTGGCAAGTCACTTAACCTCTCTAGGCCTCAGTTTCCTCATCTTTAAATTTGAGGATTGAAATAGATGATCTCTGAGGTTCTTTCCAGATCTGAACAATGATTCTTTCAGCCTCTACTATCCTTATAATAGCTTATTAAGCAAATTACTCTCCTCCCACACCTTTCCCTAGCATATTGTCACTCTTAATTAATAAATTTGTTTATGGGGTTTTATCTTAGGCATCACTTCCTTTGAAACAGGGACTGACAAGACCTTGCTTTTTTAGAGTGTTTATGTACCTGATTCTAGTTATGTAAGGAGTGGATTTTGAACTTTACTGTGATAATTAGAGGGTTTGGGTCCAAGTTGCAATTCTTTTTCTTTTGCACATTTTTATAGTCTCGCAAGGAGAATTTTTATAAGGCGTTTTCCATGGTATTAAATATTCTATTAAATAAGGTGTCCTTTGTGGGACAATGCTTGATAAATGTTCACTTAACTTTTATGTATTCTTCTTATCATGATTACTGGAAGGATTCAGAATTTAAGGTGCCTGATTTTTACCCAACTTCAAACCTGAGTAAGGCTTTTAGAACCAAAGTTTGACTTAATAGGTGATCAATTTGAGTAGGTAAAGTAATTCTTATTTTTGTCTCTTAAAGATTGTTCACATCAGTGATAAACTATACCTAATAAGATTTGAAAAAAAAATTTGGAAATGCAGCAAGGTTTTTTGGGTTTTCTTTTATTTTTAGAATCAACTGATTGTTCTGTCCAGAAATAATGGTTCTAGCTGGTGCAAACAGATTTGTTTACTTGAAGCCCAGTCTGTAGATTGTAGATTAATGGTTCTGGAAGTAGAGTGTGATGTAGTGGAAATATCAGTTAACTAGAAGTCAGGAGATGTATGTTCTGGTCTCAGTTCTGCCATTAACTAGCTGTGTAATCTTGGGCAGGTCACATTCTCATTTGGGACTTCTCACTGTTTACTATAAATCAAGGGAATTCATTTAGAGACTCTCTGATGTCCTTTAGAGCAGAGGTGTCAAAGAAAACAGGCAGCCCAGACCAGATTAGAATATGTATAGGAAATATTTAACAAAATAACTGAAAACATAATTTATGATTAGAATGTGATTTTCTAAGTGAATATGAGACTACAGGATAGGGATCCTTATCTTCAGTTTTGTGGCCCCTGCTTCAGTTTGATACCACTGCTTTAAATAGCACTAACTTTCTGTGAGTCTTAGTTTAAGTACTTTCCTCTCCTGGGACTGTGCTATGACCATTAATTAAAAATGAAGTAATGTTTCTTTAAGAAGATGAATAGATGGGATGTTAACTCTGTGTGGGATGACTTTAATCTGGGAATATAAATTTATCACTTGTTCCTTTCAGTGATTTGTCTATGATTCTATGTGATCCCTTTGCGATTAATACCCTGTCCTTGAGCACCATAAGACATCTGCAAGAACTGGTGGGTCAGGAAACCTTACCCAGGGTGAGTGGCAGAAATTGGTGAGGACATAACCCTGAGTTAGACTTGACTTTGTTATGAAAACCAAGCTAGCTGACAGAAGCAGCTATCAGTTCTTGTTCAGCTAGTGAAAAATGCCTAAAGAGTATTTGGGAGTAGATGTTTTAGGCATATACTTCTCATGTCTGCTAAAGTGGCTTAAAATAAAAGCCCATGTATAAAGAGGAAAAATTTTTGTAGCAAGTTTCTCTGATAAAGGTCTCATTTCTAAGATATATAGGAAACTGATCCAAATTTAAAAGAATAAGAGCTATCTACTAGTTGATAAATGGTCAGTGGATGTGAGCAAGCATTTTTTTGGAAGTTGAAATCCAAGCTGTCAAAAGCCATATGAAAGAATGCTCTGATCACTAATAATTAGAGAAATGCAAATTAGAACAATCTTGAGGTTCTACCTTACCCCCATTAGATTGGAAAAGATGACCAGAAAAGGAAAATGACATACTGGTGGGGCTATGGGAAAATAGGTATGTTAATGCACTGTTGGTAGATCTGTGAACTGACCCAGCCATTCTAGAAAGCAATTCACAACTCTACCCCAAGAGCTATTAAATTGTGCATTTGACCTAACAGTACTATTACTGGGTTTGTACCTTAAAGATAACCCCCCCAAAAAGGAAAATCAAAATACTTATAGCAGCTCTTTTTTGTGGTGGCAAAAAACTGATAGGAACAGTTTCAGAGAAACTTGAGAAGACATATGAACTGATGCAGAGGGAAGTGAGCAGAACCAGGAGAACAGTTTATACCATAACAATAATATAAAAGCACATGATTTTGGAAGGCTCAAAAACTCTGATCCATCTGGTGACCAGCCATAGTTGTAGAGGATTCATGATGAGACAAGCTGCCCACCTCCTGACAGGATTTAGTATAGATTGAGACAGATATATTTTTTGGATATGGCCAATGTGGGAATTTTGCTTCACTGTACATATATATTATAAAGGCCTTGTTTTTCTTTTTCTTTTAATTGGAGGCAGGTAGGTGGGAAAGGATTTTGGTTAATTGAAAAAGAAAATGTAATTAAATAAAAGCCCATGTAGAAGAATAATTTACCTGCCTTGATTGAAAGGTTGATATATATTTTTTTGGTTGAAATAACCAGTGCATGTGAATGTAAAGCTGACACTTTTTTAATTGAACTGAAACTTTCTTAATATCATCACCACTTCCCATTGATGCCTCCTACCTTTAGAAGAATACTTACTTCTTTATAACAAAGAATTGTATTTAAGCAAAATGAAGGGACATATTGACCACGTCTGACAGTACCTGCATAAGTCTGCACCATCACCTCTTTGCCAAAAAATGGGAAATATATTTCCCTGTTGGTCTTCTGAAGTCACTGTATTGATTAGTGTTTGGATGTCTTTCATTGTTGTCATTATATTGTGTGGTCATAGAGGCTGTTTTCTTGGTTCTGCAAAGCTGATACTTTTAGCAATAAGTGAAATTAAGCCAGTTTCTGATAAAAGTGCACTGGTTAAAGATTGTAAACCAATAGAATGAGAGCAATTAAACTTAAATTAAACAAACTAAAATTAAAATTTTTTTTTTTCTGTATTTACAGGAAAGTCCTGATCTACTTTTACTGTTAAGAATGCTCTCCCTAGGACAGGGGGCTTGGGACATGATTGACAGTCAGGTCTTCAAGGAGCCAAAGATGGTAATTTGTTTTAATTTACGAGTTATCTTGATCTTGTCGTGTGATAGAATGCTGCTAGGATTTAAGAGACTTGGGTTCTAGTCTCAGCTCTAGTTATATGAGTTTAGACAAGTGACTTCCCTTTTCTGAGACTCATTTTTTTTTCATCTCTGATGGGGGCAGGAATTTAGAGGAGAATCATGTTATTTCTAAGGTCTTTTCTAGTGGTAACATTTTGAGTCTAATTCTATGACTAGCTTCATGATTGGCCCCATGGTGGGGCATGAAGCAGCTCTGCCTTTGGAAATTTTCTTGGTCCATAGGATGTAACTTAGGGTAATGGATTAAAGTTGAAGAAACAGACTTCTGTTCAAGGTAAAGAGCAAATTCCTAACTATTAGAACTGTCCAAAAATGGAATGGACTACTTCCAAAAGGAAGTAAATTTCCCATTGCTGACTGCTTCATATGGAGACTTGCTGACCACTTGTCAGGGATGGTGTAAAGGAGATTCCCATTTAGGTGTGGGTTGGTTTAGATGACTGCAGTGGTTCTTTCCAAAACTGTGTGACTTTAGTACTGTGATTACCAAATATCCAGGCCCTTATTTATGGTAAATTGTCTCTCTGAGTAACACAAGATATTGCTAAGTGATTCATCCTTTGAACTTCTTGGTCAGGCAGAATCATTCTTTAATGAATACACTTTCTAGTGCTACCAGTGAGCATTCCTGCTTAGGCTGATTTGATGTGAACACTATTTGAAAGTTTTGAAGCCCCTTGTATTAGAACACAACATTCCATCAAAAGAAGAAGCTGTAAGCCCTGACCCATTCATTCTAAAATGAAACTTAAACTTGAGTTTAACTGTCTTTGGCTTTTCTGTCAGCATAAAATCAACAAATACCTTGAGATTATACGGTCATATTAATAAGTAATGATAACAATTGAATTCCATAATGAGTATTTTTATAATATAATTTTGATATTTTAAAATTATTTTCACTATTTTTGTGGTTTTTCTTGTGAGTCCTTTAAACAGAAGTCAGTTCTATCCTCCTCATTTATGAGATGAGAAAACTAAAGCTCTGAAAAATTAATCACCCAAGGTCACAAAGTACGTTGCTAGTCGAAACAGGATTTTTACTTTTAATTTTTAGTTTCCATTTAGCTCCTAGGCTGCTTACCTATGACTTCATAGCAGTGTTTGTTCCTTTGAATGTGTTTGTCATACATACATAAAACTCCAATTTTGACAGTATCAGGGAACCTGAATTAAAAGCTTACACAAGCATCATTTAGATCTTCTTTATAGTTTATAGTCAGTTTTATTTTTAAAAATTAGCATTTAAATTAACTTTAACCTTAGTTATACACCAAATAAGTCTTTATTTAAGCTTTTATTGTAGGCCCTGCTTTGTGCTATGCTGTGGTAGATTCAAAGATGTATGGGTCTCTGCCTTGCTCTCACAGTTCACAGTCTCACTGGTGTTTACTATTCCCACAAAACAATAGAGCATAATGTAGAAAGAAACTCTAGTGCCTAAGTATGTGGTCCTGGAATAAGGATTTTAGGAGTGCAAAAATGGGAGAGCTAGAGTAGGCTGGAGTATTCTGGAAAGGCTTTCTAGAGTAGATGCAGTTTGTATCCAAAGGATAAGTAGAACTTGGGTGGGAATGACATAAAGGAAAAGACACTTAGATAGGTAACAGGGGATAAGCAGGATACCTGCTGGTGGGAAACCAGCCTACGTGGGAGATACGTGTAAGGGAAAAGTAGGCGGTAAAGTTGGGGGAAGGATGCATGAGGTTATGGGAGGCCTTCAGAGCCTGGGTGGGGAGTTTGGGCTTGAACAGGGTTTTGTTGTACTTCACTTGAGCTGAAAAGGACCTTTAATTTAAACTTTTTCCTTTCATTTCCAGGAAGTAGAGCTGATCACTAGGTTTTTACCAATGCTCATGTCTTTTGTGGTGGATGATTATACTTTCAATGTAGATCAGAAACTACCAACAGAAGAGAAGGCATCAGTCACGTACCCTAATACCCTTCCTGAAAGCTTTACCAAGTACGTCAATCAAATGATCAACGGTGTTGAAAAGAACATCTATACAAAATAATGCAGTCTTACAATGAACTTTATAATGGTTCATTCTTGAAGGCATCTTAAAGACCAACCCTTTTAAAATATACTTAATGAAAAGGGGGAGATGGAGCTATACTTTTTGTGGATTCTAGACAGAAACATTGTGTTATAGTGATTAAATTCTCTAGTCCTAAAGATTTGCTAATGCTTATTTCAGATAACTTCAGAAACCACAGAAATATATGCAACCTCTCTTAACCAATAATAATATACTATATCATTGGGCATAATCTAATATATAAGGTATCACTATAGACAGATGAGCAAAGATTTTAATGTATTGATAATGTGATCTCTTGGTTGGTACCAGGTTCTTGCAGGAGCATAGAATGGCCTGTGAAATGGGGCTGTATTATGTCCTTCACATAACAAAGCAAAGGAATAAAAATGCTTTTCTCCGACTTTTGCCTGGATTAGGTGAGTCTTAGCTTGTTCACTTTTTCTCGTTTAAGTGTTAAGAGTGATGACAAAAGAGCATTTAGATCAGAGATTAATGTCAAGGGGCCCTAATGTAATCCTGGGACAGGGAGGAGCACATTATGAAGAGGAATAACTGGCATTTATAATGGAGGAGCAGAAAGAGTACTGTGGACTTGGAATCAGGAAACCTGGAATCCACCTCTAACACTTGTTAATCACACTGAGTCTGTTTCCAAATCTACAGGCTTGGCCCTGGTGTCAGAAATGTAGATACTCTTGACTATCTGTTGCCAACTTTCAACCCAAGGTAAGGCAGCAGACATTTGTCTTTTATTAACACTTAATATGTGTCAGGCACTTTGCCAAGCACTCTTGATACTAATATCAACAAAAAGAAACACAATCCCTGCCTTCAAGAAGCTTATATTCTGATGAGGGGAGATAACACACCCAAGGTAGCTGAAAGAGAGGCAGGGTAGGAAGAAAGGTATTCATGAGGGACAGGGGTGTGGAAGTCTGAAAAGGCAGAAGCAGGATCAGAAGGGAAGTGAAGGTTGGCCAGTCAAGGTCCTTCAGGGCAGACTAATCTTGCAGGGTTGAAAAGCCCTCTGGAGAGTTTGGATATTTTAGAAAGTCTCAGACCATAAAGAAAGTTTTAAGGTGAGACTGCAGCTGAGGTGCATTTCAAAGTTCAGAAAACCAGAAGCAGAACCAGGAGGGAAAGATAACTCATCCTAACTTTAAAGACTCTCTCAGGTGGGAATGATAGGAGGAAGGGGTCTGAATGGGTGCTGTGCAGCCTAGTTAGCTTTCTGCTTATTATAGAATAATTACTAAGAATTAGTCTCAGGGCGACTAGGTGGCACAGTGAATAGAGCACCGGCCCTGGAGTCAGGAGGACCTGAGTTCAAATCCAGCCTCAGACACTTAACACAAACCTAGCTGTGTGACTTGGGCAAGTCACTTAACCCCAATTGCCCTACCTTCCCCCTCCAAAAAAAAAAGAATTAGTCTCATATGGTTTTGGACCTGGCCAATATGAAAATTTGTTTTGTTTGACTATGAATATTTATTATAAAAGTTTTCTTTTTTCAGTGGTAAAGGGTGTTATGGAAATGGGGGAAGGATTAGTGATAGGAAGGGTTGTCAAAAAAAAAAGAAGCATAAAAGTGGGCCAGTGAAGTGTTTTTTTTTTTTAATGCGCAGAAGGAAGTCTGGAAGGAAACAGACAAAAAAAGAACTCTGAAAGTTAACATGTTGAATTTATTATGTACTTAAAAGGAAAAGTAAGCTGTACATAATAGAGATCGTCAGTTTCACATATAATCCTATTCTACTTTACATACAGAAAGGTTCATTTTATTTAGTGTTAATTTTAGAATTTAAAAAATTATTTTTTATAAAAAGAAATTGATTTCTTAAAGACTCTGGTTAGTGAACCATTACCTCCATTACTATTGCAGTGGAGACATTTGGAGACCTGGCCTTTGGTGATATATTCCTTCACCTGCTCACTGGGAACCTTACTCTACTGGCAGATGAATTTGCTGTGGAAGAATTCTGTACTAGTTTATTTGATGGATTCTTCCTTACCTGCCTCTCAAGGTAACTTAGTTGTAGAGGTGTTTATATAAAGTCTTCCAGAACAAACTTATATTGTATTGCATCCTTTTCAAGATCATTTGTATCATCTGCCATAATTCTGACTGGTTTTAACTCAGTCTGTTGAATATTGTTCATCTAAAATGCCCCATGTGGGAATCTCTTATGGAATAGTACTTTCTTATTTGTTTGTTTAATTAAATTTTATGTTTATTTTTAGTTTACATCATTCATTTCCACAAGATTTTGAATTACAAATTTTCTCCCCTTCTTTCTCCTATCCACCCCCCCCAAAACAGTGATCCCGCTGTATACCCCCTCCTTCAATCTGCTCTCTCCTATATCTTCCCCCATACCCTCTCTGACTTTCCAGTAGGGCAAGATGACTCTCTATACCGTAGTGTCTATATATCTTATTTCCCAGTTGCATGTAAAAAAATAATATATTTTTTTAAACATTTGATTTTAAAACTTTGAATTCCAGATTCTTTTCCTTCCTCCCTCGTCACCCACCCTTACTGGGAAGATAAGCAATTCAATATAGGTTGTACATGTGTAGCTATGCAAAACATTTCCATAGTGGATATATTTTGAAAGACTGATTATATTTTCCTCCATCCTATTCGACCCCCACTTGTTCTATTCTCTACTTTAACCCTGTCCCTTTTCAAAAGTGGGTGCTTCCAACTTTCCTCCCCACCAGCCTGCCCTCCCTTCCATCATACTCCCCCCCCACCCCCTTTCCCCCTACTCTCCTGTAGGGCGAGATACCCTATTTAGTGTGTATGTCATTCCCTCCCTAAGCCAAATTCAATGAGAATAAGGTTGACCCATTCCCTTTTGCCTTTCTGTTCTTCCCCTCCATTGTAACAGTTTTTCCTTGCCTCTTCTATATGAGATAATTTACCTTATTCTGCCTCTCCTCATTTCCTCTCATTATATTCCTCTCTCACCTCTTAATTTCACCTTTTAAGTATTATCGCTTCGAATTAAACTGGTCCTTTGCCCCCTACCTATGTATACCTGTACACACTCAACATATGTATTCATATGCCCATATACCCTCCTATATAGACATATATGTATGTGTGTGTGTGTATACATACACACACACATTTATGGAATAGCACTTTCTTTAGGTATTTGAGGACTAGAAAGAATTAATACTAGTTAGTCTTGTTGAAATGTGCCCTTCATGAGAGCCTCTAATTCTAATGTTGGCCAGAGTGTGAGGAGCAAGATGTTTCTGAATGGAGGAAGATGCAGCATTTGGAAGAGGCCCTTGTATTAGGTAGAAGTTTTACCTTCATTCTTCATTTTCCTGAAAAGCCAGCCAATCTACCTTCACTTTTTTGGATGCCTGCCTAGTTCAGCCTATTCCATCCTGTGGGGAGGGGAAATGATACTTTTTTTTTTTCTCTAGAAAGGAGAATGTACACCGCCATGTTCTCAGGCTCCTGATTCATCTGCATCACAAAGTGGCCCCTACTAAATTGGAGTCCCTCCAAAAGACTTTGGAACCTACCAGTCAGGTGAGTTTGTTGACTAGCCCTTTGTTGATTATATTTTTAAAAGCTCGAAGAAAAGTGCTTTTAGACTTGAAATCCAAGTCCTGTCCCCAGGCTCCTGCTAAATGGAGAAAGTCTGCTCTATTTAGGTAGCAGCTTCTGAAGTGTAATTACTTTCAAGTTTTAATTATATCTTAAACACATCTCAGTTGTCTGTGTTAAAACACTTGGGTAATAATAAGATTTAATGTTTTTAGTAGTAACAACCTAAAAACAAAAGTATGACTTTCATTTTCTCTTCCTTCTTCTTCTGTAGAGTGGGGAGGCTGTGAAGGATCTTTACAACCAGCTTGGAGAGAAACTGGAACACCTGGAACATTGCAAACCCAGTCCAGCCCAGGTGGTGGAAGCTCCTGCTTTAGAGCTACCTCTTCCTGCTGTCCCAACGCCAGCAGCGCTTTGAGGTGCTTTCACCCTGGGCTCAGTCTTGGTTATGGTATCTGATGACTTGTAGTTTTCCATAGCCCTTGAGGGTTAGGGAACTGTTTGTCATCACTACACTGTGAAGAATTTCCTGAGGACTTTACATTGAATGCTGAAGCTTTGTTAGTGTTACGAAGTCTATGTAGTTAGCAGATCCTAGCTTCATCGAGGCCAGTGGGAAGGGTCTGAAGATAGTGTTTATGTGTCTAAATGGAAATCCAAGAGGTTCCCTCCTTGTTAGGGAATAAGTTGTTGGAAGATAAGAATCGAATGATTCTTAACCTGAGTTATTCAAAGTGGTCATAGTAGTTTCAGTGGACTGTGAATGTCCATGATAAAAAACAAAATACCATAGGGTCTCCACGAACCTCTTTGATAGATAAGTATGGAACTGAATAATCCTGTAGTCTAAGTTTACAGGGATTGGGATTATTTGTTTAGAATTCTATTCATTGTTCCATCTCTGGCTTACTATATAACCTTGATATGGGTAACCTCTGTGCCTTAGTTTCTCTGTCTGTGAGATGAAGATGATAATGTGTGCTCCTTTAGAACTAGGTCATTTTTTTAGTGTCAGATTGATTTAGAGAGTTTTTTTTACCTCCCCCCCTTTTTTTTTTAAATCCTGGGATGGCTTCAGGTCAGGAGAAAAATATTTTAAGAATCTCTTCACCCCACCCCCAACTTACTGTTGCTACTGGATTCCTTAAATTGGGTCATAGGACCAGAAGATACTTTAAGTTTTTGCTCTCTGGCAGACTTCTTTAGATCTCTGCCTTGATGTTGTGTTTTATACTTTCAACCTCAGAAGACTGCATTTTTTTTTTAAGACTTCGTCTCTCTGTCTTACCCAGGCTGTAAGAACAGCAGCCACTCACAGACCTCACGTTGCTGCTGATGAGAATGGAAGTTTTGACCTGCTCTGTTTCCAGCCTGGGCTGGTTCACCACTCCTCAGGCAGCCTTGTGGCTCTCACCATATTGGTGCCAGACTTAGTGCAGCTTTAGCCCTTCCTACTGCATCTCAGAACTCTGGAACTCAAGTAATCCACCAGCCTCAGCCTCCAGCGCAGGGACTATGGGTGTGTGCCATGTCATCCAGCCTCTCAGAAGTCTTACGTGTTTTCTTACATTTTTAAATGCCTTGGAAAACTTCTTGTCTCATGTTTTGCTTTGTTGGTTTTTAATTACTGTAATAAAGGTGGAAGAACAGTAGTTACATAGGTTAAAAAGGCAGCTTCTGTTTTATGTAAGAAAAAACCAACCATATGCTCACACAATGATCACCATCTTGGAGGTGTCAGAGCCTCTTAGAGTGTCATGGACACTTCCTTTGATGAAAGAGGAATTAGATACTTAGGCCTCACTAGAAGGGCTTCACTGAGAACTGTAAGCTGCCCCCTAAATCCCCACCTTGGCAACTGTGGGACCTTATAAAAGAATGGGACTATTTCAGTCTGATTCCTCAAGTTAATGATAGGGCTTCTTAATTCACAGAACAGTCAAACCACATTAGTTTGGGGGAATATGCTTTGAGCAAGTGAACATTAAAATACTTCTTAAATACTGTCAGAGAGATAGTCTAGTATTTTCCAGTAAATGCTAGAACCAGTACTAAATTTTTAGATGTTGTTATGTAGAGTTACTTAGGTGATCATTAGGAAATTATATAAAAGCAAGTGCTTCTATAATAATTGAAAACAATTTGTTCTCAGGCTGGTTACCTCTCTGTCCCTACCAAACAATCTTTTTTTTTTTATTCCATTAATTTGCTTAGCAAGTCCTTCATAGGTTGTAGAGATATATGCAATGTAGACTATATTTCAGATCCAGTCATCCCAAACCAAAAATGACTAAGGCCTGAGTAATTGAAGTGCTGCACTTGGCAGCCTCTGCAGTCACGACAGTGATTCTGTTGCCAATTGTGTAGCTAAAAACAACAGCAGCAAGACAGTCTAGAAGCTGCTTTCCTGGTCTGTGTATGAAGAGAAGCTAGGGCCTAAATGACTGTACCAGGGCCACCTGTGCCCACCATCGAAGGTGCAGGGCAGTGACTGTGCTGAGCAGGGACTGAGGCAGAGTGTCAGGTACCCCCAGTAGTAGCCAGTATCTGTTTCACCTTTGAGATTCAGAAGCCCCCAAACCTCTGTCAGTTTGAGACGTTACTCTCTTGGCTCCTGCCCAGAGTAGCTCTTCTTCAGCTGTGTGTTCTTTGCAGTCACTGTTTGCTTTGATTCTAGGTCTGAATTCCTAATAAAGAGAAGGACTGGACCTTTGATGTCATGGTATAGGGAACAGCAAGTGAGGAAACTCCTGCTAGGGGAGGTCTACCCCTTCTCTGCAACTTCTAGTCCTAGAAAATCACCTTCAGCACTGAGAGGTTCAGTGACTTCTCCAGGGTCACACAGCCAATATGTGTCAGAGGTGGAACTTGAACTCAGGGCTTCCTGGCTTTGAGGCCAGCACTATCCACTATATCACACAGCCTCTAGAGTTCCAAATACACATGAAAAAAGCTGAAATGCTTATTCTCTCACAGTCATGTAAATGGATGTTGATACAGTTTTATCTTAAAACCATAACCAACAAGACCATAAGGGAAACTACATCAAGTGTAGTCTTTATTTTGACATTTTAGATTGTTTTGCACAGGTGCCTGCTGTGAATAAATAAGGACTTCTAATGTTCTTGGGGCATCTTGTCTAGATGAGATAATTTTCTAAGGGGAAAGCTACTAAATAATTTGATTTTTTTCATTTATGGAGATAAAAGTGGTTTTTAGTAATTAACCTACAGAAAATGGTTTTCTTAGGCATGATAATCCCATCACACAGGAAAGCTGGATGTTTTGGACAAAAATCTGGACCAGTTTCTAAGTGACCTGTAAAATCTGGACCTGCCACTGTTTCTCTGTGTGATCTTGGTTCCAATCCCTCTAGTGCTCTGGGCCTCAGTGATTTCATGAGTTGGAGAGTTTAACTACAGAGCAGAAATTAAAAAGAAAAACAAACCCTCAAACCTAGGGCAGCCCTCTAGCTTCCATCTTGTGGTTAGATGCTGTCATGTAAACCACTTACAGTGTGCATGTACTGGCATGTGCATGTGTACTTAGCAATGATTATTAATAGTGCCTTCCAGACTGCCAGGGTCTGCATGATACATACTATTATTTTTTAAGAGAGCCAAAGATTCTAGTCCCTAAGAACGTAGACCTCAGGGGAGAGTCTCAATTCTTCCCACAATGTTATGGAAAAAAGAATTTTGTGAACATGGAGATAATTTACTTTTTATATTTAAAATTGCTTTTAATTTTTAAAAAAATGCTTTTGATGAAAAAAGACAAGACATAGAAATGTACATCCAAAGTCTTAGCACTACCTTGGTTTGAACCAATAGTACATTGTCATTACCCATTATAATCAGGCTTCCTCCTAAAGTAGTGAGCTCCCATCATTAGAACTGTTCAATCAAGTCTGGATTCCCGCTTCACTAGATGTTAAAGCTAGAAGGCACTTCTGAGGTCTAGGCCCTCTCCTTTGTGGTGAAGTGCTTTGCCCAAGGTCACACTTCCAGTAAGTGGCAGAATTGGGATTTGAACCCAGGTTTGCTAACTAATTCTGAAGTCAGATATCTTCTCTGCTATAGCATGCTCCCTGGTTGGGAAATTTGAGAGATTTTCTGCATCCCAGTAGGAAGGAGCTCGGGCTAGTATGATTTGTTGGTGCTAATTGTAGTTCTCTTAAATGTAGATTGCATGAGTGACCAAGAAGTTTTTCTCTGCCACTGGTGGTAGAAAGAGAGCATGTGGCTGGTTCAGTGCTTGCTAGGAGTCTGTCTGTGGAAAGTTCTTCATTTTAAACAAGGTACTTGTTTAAACTGATGTTGCTAGTTGGAACAACAAACTTTTTTCGTCTTGGAAGAAAACATATAGCCAGCATTGTTGGCGTTGCCTATTGCTTTTACCTATAATAGTCTCTGCCCTGCCTCCTGGATGTTCTCTTGCCATTTAGATGTGCTTGCCTTTGTTTCCTGATCTTCATTTGTGATAAGTCTGAGACTCCATACTGAGTGTAAAGACTTACCATTGTCTGGATTGTGTGAGCAGAGCAGGTAGCTACCTTGCTACCTTTTCAGAAGTTCAGTGTAGAACTTACCAACTGAGAAATATCTTCCCATTGGCTCATAGTGCCAAAAATTCCCACCATTAGAAATTTGTTTTGGGTTAATACTTTGAAGGACTTCAAGAACCCTCTGTTAAAATTTTAGCTAGCCAAGAGCAGCTGGGACAGAATGAAAGCCAGGGGCTGGCTTAAAGCCTAGGAAGGGAGAGAGAGAGGTCTAGGATGTGGACCAGTACCCTCAGGGGAGCAGACATGGGAAGAGAAAACTATAAGGGACCCTAGTCTGACACTAGATGTTGGAGGGAAGAGATTGGCAAGAGGAAAAAGGGCTGTTGAGGATGAGGCTAAAAGATGTCAAAAATAAATTTAGAAGACTCCTCTCCCCTCTCACCCCTACCCCCGAGTTTTGCTTCCAATCATCTGGAGAATGGGTTTCCTCTCCTTTTGGAGATGGCATGGTATAGCCATAGTGGGAAGAACTCTGAACTTAGAATCAGGACCTGACTTGGATTAGAAAAACATTTCTGACACTTTAACTTGCATTGTGACCTGGAGTAAATCACTTACCTCTTTGAACCTCAGTTCACTAAAGTTAATAATATTTCTACTACCTATATCATAGGGTTATAAGGGAAAGCACTTCATAAATTTTAAAGCACTATGTAAATGTGGGTTGCTGTGATTTTCTTACTCTTTACTGTTGAAACAATTCCTAGAATATATATAGCAGTAGAGATGTTTGGGGGGAGCGCAAGGGTAATGCCTTGCTTTAAATACCTGGGTTGGCTATATCGGCTATTCTACTTCCCCGAAGATCCAGCCTTATCTTTAGTCCCTCATCCTTCAAGTAGTGCTTTAGAGTTTACAAAGGCCTTGCATGTAACATGGTCTCATCAGACCCAAATATCAGTCCAATGAAGTGGTGAGCAGGTAGTATTATCCTCATTTTACAGATGGAGAAACTGAGGCTTAGGGAGTTGATAGTTTATTCAAGATCATATCGTAAGTGGCAGTGCTGTGACGAACCCAGGTGTCCTGATTCCATGTCTAATTCTCTTTTGAAACACTATAATCATTGAAATTGATGGCCAGAATAGTCTCTTTCTGGACTGAGAATTGTGTGCAATTTGCTAGGCTTGTCTCTAGGCCTTCTTTCCTTTTGTTTCAGCCCTCTGGGTTACTTGGCAGGTTTTATCAAGTCCTGGTTGTAAAAGTTTCCAGTACCCAAAGAGTTGCTGAAAGCTACTTCCTAGGCCCATTCCCTAACCCAGCCACCATGCTGGAATCCAGAAATGGCTGTACTTGACAGGAATACAAACCTGGGACATTTCAGGGAGCAGAACTTACTGTTTACCTGGAACTCTGTCCTCAGAGGTGGTTTGCTCTGGTCCTGTTTGACTGAAGGTTTGAGAGGGCCAAGGCCCTTAACTGGCCCATTGATCATCCTTGGGTCCAGGTTGACTGGGGAGATTATAATTTAATCAGAAGGGCAAAACTTCAGAAGAACTCATTGCCTAAGCATTAATTTGGACACTGAAAACTCTCTTCTTTTTCTGTATACCTTTTACAAAAATGTAACACAAGTACAATACTGAGTCCTTAGTGATGAACATCTCGAAAGGAACAACTACAGTGACTAATTCAGAGCTGTTATTGTCTACATTAACTTACCCCACCTGTAACCTTAATGAGGGCTTGTGGCGCAAATAAGTCAACTAGGCCCTGGGCCTTTGGCACTGTTGCTGTCTTGGTTACAGTGTGGGCACATCTTGAGTTGTTTTCACTTGTTCATTCATTCAGCAAACATCTACTGACCCTTCTATGTGTAGGGACCTCTAATAGGCCCCAAGAGGGCTTCAGAAATAAAAGGATGGGGCAGCTAGGTGGTGCAATGAACAGAGCACCAGCCTTGGAGTCAGGAGGACCTGAGTTCAAATCCCACCTCACACACTTGACACACTAGCTGTGTGACCTTGGGCAAGTCACTTAACCCCAATTGCTTTACCTTCCCTCCTCAAAAAAAAAATTAGGATATACTCTAAGAAACCCACAGTACATACTAAGAAAGATAAGACACACGTCAGGCTTATTTCGAGGCATAAAGGACTAGGGGCGTCTAGTAAGAACACTTTTTTAAAAGAAAATTTTCCCACTTAATATTTTGTTTTCTCCAATTATGTGTAAGACAGTTTTCAACATTCACTTTTTTTTTTGGTGTTTTTTTTAATTCGATTTTTAATTTATTAATTTGTTTGTTTCCTTTTAGTTTACAGGATTCAATTCCACAATTCCTTGAATTTCACATTTTGTCCCCCTCCTTCCCCCCCCCCCATGGCATCTTATAATCAAGTATAGGATCTGTAAATACTTTCACATTATACAATGGTCAGGTTATAAGGATGGATTGTACCATCTGGAATGAAAAATGGTAAAGAGGACATAAAATCAAATAAGAGAACGAAAAAGATCAGGTATTTTGCTTCCACCTGGATATAAATTTAGTTCTTTCTAGTTCTTTCTCTGGATGCACGTTTTTCTCTCCATCATGCGTCTTTTGGGATTGACTTATATCCCTGCATTGTTGAGAAGAGTCCAGTCTATCAAAGTTGGTCATCACACATACGTTGTGTCTGTAATTGTGTACAAATTCCTCCTGGTTCTACTCTTCTCACTCAGCATCAGTTCTTTTAAGCCTCTCCAGGTAAATATGAAGACCGCCTGCTCCCCGTTTCTTATAGCGCAATAATATTCCATAACATGCATATACCACAACTTGTTCAGCCATTCCCCAATTGATGGACACCCCCTTAATTTCCAATTCTTTGCCACAACAAAAAGAGCTGCTATAAACATTTTTGTACATATGGGTCTTTCTCCCATTTGTATGATCTCTTTGGGATATAACCCTAGGAGTGGTATTGCTGGATCAAAGGGTATGAAAGTATTTATAGCCCTTTGGGCATAGTTCCAGATTGCTTTCCAGAAAGGCTGGATCAGTTCACAACTCCACCAACAATGCATTAGTGTTCCCGTTTGCCCACATCCTCTCCAGCATTTGTCATTTTCCTGTTTTGTCATCTTAGCCAATCTAACTGGTGAGATGTGGTACCTCAGAGTTGTTTTGATTTGCATTTCTCTAATCAATAGTGAATTAGAGCATTTCTTCATGTGCTTATAGATAGCTTTAATTTCTTTCTCTGAAAACTGCCTGTTCATATCCTTTGACCATTTATCAATTGGGGAATGACTTGTATTCTTATAAATTTGACTCAGTTCTCTGTATATTTTAGAGATGAGTCCTTTGTCAGAGACATAGGTTGTAAAGATTCTTTCCCAATTTCCCACCTCCCTCCTAATCTTGGTTACATTGCCTTTATTTGTACAGAAACTTTTCAATTTCATGTAGTCAAAATTATCCATTTTACATTTTATAATGTTCTCTAATTCCTGTTTCGTCATAAAGTCATTCCCTCTCCACAAGTCTGATAGGTAAACTATTCCTTGTTTTAGTAGACTGCTTACAGTATCAACCTTTATACCTAGATCATGAACCCATTTAGACTTGATTTTGGTATATGGTGTTAGATAATGGTCTATGTCCAGTTTCTGCCATACTATATTCCAGTTTTCCCAGCAGTTTTTGTCACATAGTGAGTTCTTATCCCCAAAACCAGGGTCTGGGGGTTTATCAAACAATACATTACTGTAGTCGTTGACTTCTGAATCTCGTGTGCCTAATCTATTCCATTGATCCACTCCTCTATTCCTAAGCCAGTACCAAGTAGTTTTGATGACTGCTGCTTTATAGTACAGATTGAAATCTGGTAAAGCTAGTCCACCTTCCCTAGCATTTTTTTTCATTAATTCCCTTGATATTCTGGATCGTTTATTCTTCCAGATGAATTTTGTTACTATTTTTTCTAACTCTATAAAGTAGTTTTTTGGTAAATTAATTGGTATGGCACTAAATATATAATTAATTTAGGTAAAAATTGTCATTTTTGTTATATTAGCTCGACCCAGCCATGAGCAATTGATATTTTTCCAATTAGTTAGATCTGACTTTATTTGTGTGAAAAGTGTTTTGTAGTTATGATCATACAGGTCCTGGGTTTGTTTTGGCAGGTAGATTCCCAAATATTTTATAATGTCTACAGTAACTTTAAATGGGATTTCTCTTTCTACTTCTTGCTGTTGAGTTTCATTGGAAATATATAGGAATGCCGAGGATTTATGTGGGTTTATTTTATATCCTGCAACTTTGCCAAATTTATTTATTGTCTCAAGCAGTTTTTTACTTGATTCTCTAGGATTCTCTAAGTATATCATCATATCATCTGCGAAGAGTGATAGCTTGGTCTCTTCTTTGCCTAACTTGATTCCTTTGATTTCTTTTTCTTCTCTAATTGCTACTGCTAACATTTCTAGTACCAGATTGAATAAGAGGGGTGATAGTGGACACCCTTGTTTCACCCCTGATCTTATGGGAAATGCTTCCAGCTTCTCCCCATTGCATATAATACTTGCTGATGGCTTTAAATAGATGCTACCTATTATTTTAAGGAAGGCTCCATTTATTCCTATACTTTCTAATCAACATTCACTTTTATAAGATTCTGAGTTCCAAATTTTTTTCTCCCTCCCCACTCCCTAAGACAGCAAGTAATCTGATATAGGCTATATATGTAGGATCATATTAAATACATATGTCCACATTAGTCACATCATGAAAGAAGAATCAGAAGAAAAGGGAAAACCATTAGAAGGAAGAAACAAAAAGAGAAAATAGGCTTTGATCTGCATTCAGACTCTATGGTTTCTTCTCTGGATGTAGATAGCATTTTCTATCATAAGTCTTGGAATTGAGAAAGATTTCATAACCAGAGACATTGGCAGCAGTTTTGCAGAAGATGCATTTGAGTGCTGAAATTGATAGAACAGGCAGAGATATAGGTAGGGCTCTGGCTTCTCCATTCAAGGGAGAGTATGAGCAGAATTGGGAAAGAAAAGGGTGTGATCAGAGAATGTGAAGAAGTAAGTGGAAGGTTCATGTAAGGGGATAAAAGCCTGTAAAACTGGGGAAGTGGGGGCCAGATCAATAGCCAGTGGAAAATATTCTCCATCTTATGTCCTTTTGGACATGAAATAATAATCCAGATAATCTAGTTGTCACCACCTGTAGCAGCAAGCACCCCAAGTGTCCTCAGGGTTTGCAGCTACCACAGGTTCTTGGATCTGCTTTGTTAAAGGAAAGCAACTCAAAATGGGTTAACAAGCTTACTTTAATCAGTCAGACCATATATCGTTTACCTTGTTCAGGAGAAAAGGTCAGCACCCTGAACCTCAAAGTATACAGGCATAATTATCAAGACAGAAACATCAAGTAGACAGATTTCCAAACTGTCCAACCATTACATCCATACCCAGTCAACATCTGGGTTTCCACATTCTGGGTTTTTCAAAGCCGGGGGACTCTCAACAACGGCTTCCCAGAATTCAGATCAAATCACAGAACACTTCTCAAAGTGAGTCCCAAAACAAAGCTCCACATCAGGGCTTATATAGCCTTCTCCTGGCTCAGAGAATGTAACAAACTTTTGGACCCACTGGCCAATCAAAAAGTATCTACTGAAAAACAAGCCTCCCACCCCAGACTCCAGGTGCACTTTAGCCTAGGGGCAGGGAAGATCTTTAAACCTGCATTTCCATTACACCACCCTATTTTATAAATCAGGAAATGGAACCAGAGAAACCAAGAGATTTGGCCACAGTCACACAAGTCAGGCAAGCCATGTCATCTTTGTGTCTATTTTCATGTCTAAAATAAGTTAATTTGGTAGCATTATTCAGTAGAATAAATACTAAATTTGGATTCAGGAGACCTGGGCTCTGACATTAGTTGTGAGACCTTAGGCAAATCACTACTTTTGAGAGGTTGTTTCCAAATTTGTAATAGGGGAGCGATGCATAAGTCTGATGGGCACCATCAGTGGCCCCCTGTTCCCTGTGTTTGTAAGCACCATCCCATTCTCCTGGGCTCACAACCTAGGTGTCATCTACTCCTCACCCCCCACCCCCCATATCCAAGGTGTTGCCAAGGTCTGTCCATTTCACCTTTGTAACATCTCTCAAATATGCCCCTTTTTCTACTCTGACATTGCTCCCTCTGTAGTGCAGACCTTTGTCACCTCCTCCCTGGACTATTGTAGCCTTCTGGTAGGTCTGCCTCCTTCAAGTCTCTCCCCACTTGGGTCTATTTTCCAGTCAGCCACCAAAATGATTTTCCTAAATTGAAGACCTGACATTGTCACACCACTAAACTCCAGTAGTTTCCTATAATTTTCAAAATACAAAATCCTCTGGCATTCAAAGCCCTTCGTAACTGATCATCCCTCCCCCCGCCCCATTCCCACATACCCCTTTCCAGTTTTGGGGGGTTTTTTTAGGGGGGAAGGCAATGCAATTGGGATTAAGTGACTTGCCCAAGGTCACACAGCTAAGTAAGTGTGTCAAATTTCGGAGGCCGGATATGAATTCAGGTCCTCTTGACTCCAGGGCTCATGATGTATTCACTGCGCCACCTAGCTACCCCATCTTATTTTTTTTTACACCATGCCACTGTGTACTCTTCAATTCAGTGACAGAGCCCTCCTGGCTGTTCTACAAACAAGGGACTCCATCTCTCAGCTCTGAACATTTCCACTGGTTCATCTCTGCCGCTTGGCTGCCTAGCTTCCTCCATGCCCCAAATGAGATCCTCTTCCACAGGAAGCCCTTCCTGATCTCCCGATGACAGAGCTTTCCCTGATTTCCTGTTTCATCCTGTGTGTGGCTTCTTTGCACGTATCTGTTGTCTGCCCATTACCTGGTGAGCTCCTTGAGGTCAGACTGTCTTTTGCTTCTTTTTATGTCCCCAGCAATTGGCCCAGTGCCAGGCAGATATTGTCCCCTCCAGTCCCTGAGTCCCCCAGCCTCACTCAGCCGTAATACTTCTTGACACTGGAGAACAAATCTCTCCACATCATGCCTCAGGAGGCTTGTTCTGGAAATGCTCCCTGCTCACCAGATCAGAGCACTGAGAAAGAGACCTCCCCTAAGCAGCTACCCTTTATGGGATAGCTGTTTGGAGGTGAAGGATCAAGAATTGACTCCTGGGAGTATGGCTTTTGGCCTGGGGCCAGCTGGCTTCATGTCCCTTTTGATGCCTCCCTCTGCCAAGGTGATACTCCCAGAAAGGGTTTGTGTATTGGGTGCTAGACATTGAGAACTGAAGCAGCTCCTGGTTTTCTGTGGCCATAAATGGGTACTGGAAACATCTATTGTTTCAGAATACATGTCTGAGCACCAGTGGCTCTATTAAATGCAAGATCAGATGTGGACCATGCATGACCAAGGGACTTATACTAGGTATTTAAAATAAATCCTTGTATTCGCTTTAGTAGTACATATGCTAAAGGAAATCCTTTTTGGGACCCTATCCCTCATGGGCCAGTGAATGGAGCTGAGAGACTTCCCTTTCTGGATATAGTCACAGCCAGAGAAACGGGACCCTTTCCCTGTGCCCTCTTGCTTTGAAGAAAACATGGAGTGAGGTTGAGTAATGCGTAGAAAAATAGTCTGTCTCTTCTTTTCAACTCCATGGTTCCCTGCCAAGAAAACTACTGGTTCTTTTTCCCTTGTTTATGTTTTCATTCCACATATATATTCTCTGTCAGAAAGACACACACCTCAGACACTGGGATCTGTGGACATAATGGATGCTTTTTTTCCTTGCTAAGGCCTTGCCCTTGGGCAGAAATCTCAGCCTTGGTTTCTCTTATGGGATATAGCCCCATTCCTCTAACCCAGTTCAGGACCAAGGACCAAGATTTGAGGTCAATTTGAGTTGCTCTGGGGTCCATTTGCTGGAACCAATGCCATCCCCCTGCACCCAGATAACCTCTGTGGCTATAACAGCGCTTTGTCTGTTCCTCCGCTGCTGTGGGCACACTGGAGGCTTGTCGCTATTCCACAGGTGTATCAGGCCAAGCGTAACTGCACAATTCCGAATTTTGGGTCCCTGAAAGTCGCATTTCATGGTTTAGTGGGCTCCCTGCTGTGCTTCTCTCCACATCCTCCTCATCTGTAAAATGGTGGGTAGGGTAGTGGGACCACATTTTCTCCGACGCTCTTCCAATTCGAATATTCTGTATTCTAGGGTGGTATAAAATTCATCGAGAAATGCTGGCTCGGCTACCAAGAAAACGCATGGGCAACAGTGCCCTTTATCTGGTCAGTTTGCAAATTTAGTGGACCTGGGGGTCGAGAGTCAGGAAACCACGGAGCTTGAAATCGGACACGAACTATCACTGGGCTAGCAGCTCAGTCTCGAGCCGGTCATGGCAGGGGGAATGACTCCCTCCAGGTTCGCCGGGGCGTTACGCACAGAGAAAACGCGCATCGGGGAGGGTAGTGTGGGATGTTGGTGGCGCGTGCGCGCGCGGACCTCGGCTAGTCCCTGCGCAAGCATCTTCTGCGGTGGCTGCGGCGCCCATTCCTTTCCCCTCCCCCAGTTGCCCCCCTTTCCCCGGCATCCCCTTCCCCTTTCAGTGGGCATCTCCCGGCCCCAGCGGCCATGGAGACTGAGGTGCCCCGCATGGACCCCCGCCTCCTCCTCCTCCTCCTCTACGCGGTGATTCTCCAGGAATTGCTCTGTGGCTGGATGGAGCTGCAGCGGCAGCGGGCCAAGCCCAAGAAGCAGGCGGGGCCCCTGTGGTCAGCCAGGTGGGGGAACGGCCTTGCGGTGGGAGGGGGAGGAAGAGCGCTTCTCTGGAGGCAGGGCCCCCTATCATCCCTCAATTTCAAACTTCCCATATGGGAATGCATGGCCCCAGGGAACGCAGGCATCATTTGAGATCTTCCAGACGCGAGGGTTCTCCAAAGGTGCTTTGAAAGATAAAAGCCTAAGAGAAGCTTATTCTGATAGAGGATGGAGGGAGGAGGAGGAAGGTAGAGACCAAACGGCCTCTCTGGATGCGGGTGGGGGGAATGCTCACTTTAGCTCCAGAAAGGCCAGATGCATCTGGTTGTGCTATTGCTCTCAACCTTATTTATGGGGAGTAGATAATGAATGGGTGCAATTAGAGTGCTGTCTCATTGATTATTTTGTTTTTTTTTTTAATCAGGGACTTGAATAAGCTCTGGTGGCTGATCAGATTTGCAAGTGCCTTCAACCTGGGGGCAGACTGGATAACAGAATGCTTAGGCTGAAATAATAGATTGAATCTAAGGAAATTTAACTAGAATAAATGTAAAATCCTGTGCCTGAGTTAAAAAAAAAAAATCAGTTGTCCAAGTGCCAGATGGGAAAGATGGGCTTTAACAGCAATCGTGTGAGAAATTATTAATTTATCCTAAATGTGATTGAATGAGGCACCTTAAAAAAAAATGAATGCAGACAGATTACATTAATAGAAGTCTAATGTTTGGAATAAAGTATCTGATAATTTTGTTGACTTTTGCCAGTCAAACCTAAACTGGAGTATTGGGTCCATTTGGGGGTGCCACATTTGAGGGGGAGTTTTGACAAACTGGACTGTGTCCAAAGCAGGGTCACCAAGATCATGAGGGTAATGTGAATCCATGTCATATCGAAATCATTTGAAGGTATTGGAGATGTATAGCCTGGAGAAGAGACAAATTTGAGAATGACACAATTGTCTGCAAATGTGTGAAGGACTAGTGTGGAAGAGGGACAGACTTGTTCTATTTAGGTCCTAAGAATTGTTTATTTCCATCCTGCCCTGCCCCTGCCCTCTTCCTGGCATGAGTTCCATTAACTTTATCCCAGTTAGGGAAAGTAGGAAGTAGTATAGTGCAAAACTCATTCCTGTCAAGGTCCAAGAACTCCTCAGTTCTACTGCCTAGGTTTGAGAGAACAAGTTCTTATTCCCCCCCATCTTTACTGTGATATTCCAGTGGTTGATTTTGTGCCCACTCACTTATCCTCTGCCCACACACCAAAGGAGCATCACCTTGTCCACCTGTCTTCATGTGGTCATTCCCACTGCCAGCTTCATCCCTCAATCTTTGTGGCTGTTGTTCTGAGACCTTCTGTGCTTTGTTAGTTCTGTCCTGAAGTGTGTTCTGAATATCTGTGTAGAGCAGCCCAGTCACAATTACATGTGGTTTAATATAAGGGGAGAAAGATGTTTCTGCCTTGAGGGACTCAGTCCTATTACACTGTACAGACTGGTTTGAGAGGCACAGAGACAAAAGGAAAAATGAACAGATATAAATGAAAGGACTTTGTTGGGTTCAAAAAAATCAGTTGCCTAAGTTTAGTAATGGTGATGACAATATTGCATGGTGAGACAATTCTTGAGGAATGGGCTTTAGAGTTTTAGTGTACTCACTCAAAGCTGAGTAGGAGTCAGTAATGGTATGAGGCAGCCAAAAGAGCTTTGGTTTTAAGGTTCATGAACCAAAGCAAAGTGTCTAGGACAAGGGAGGTAGTTGCTCCTCTGGCCTCTGGCCTCATCAGACCCCATTTGCATTATTTTGTTTAGTTCAGGGCATCATATTTTAAGAATGCAAACTAGAACATGTAAGGTAACCAGCTGGGTTGGTGAGGACAGTCGTGCTCTATGAATATTGATTGAAGGTCCTGGTGTTTATCCAGAGAAGAGAAAATTGTAGAAGGATCCATCTTCAAGTATTTGAAAAACTGCATTGTGGAAAGAGATTAGATGTGTTCTATTTGGCATTCGAGGCCAGAATTAGGACCAGAATAGGTGGAAATTTCAAGGAGGCAGATTTAGGCTCAGTGTAAGGAAAGACTCCCTGACACAATTAATTGTCCATTAAGGGGCTAGTTGTCCTTGCTAGGGAGTAGTTTATTATCTCTGGTAGTGTTCAGATGGGGAGTACCACTTGTGGGTGATATTATACAGAGGATTCCTGCCTGGGGTAAAAGTTGCCCTCTGAGGTCTGACATTCTTTGATGAAAGGGACAGGAAGAAAACAGAGCATGTCATAGTTGGCATTTATACAGCTGCTTTCAGCACTTTATATCCATCATTTCATTTGGTCCTCTCAACAACATTGATAGATGGATGCTACTGTTATTTTATACATGAAGAAACCATGCAGTTTATAAATTCCTGAGGCAGGATTCAAATCAACCCAAAACTTCCTTGATTCCTAGTCCAATGATACTCTGTCACTACACCATACCAAGGCCAGGTGGAAGGCCAAACTTTAAAGGCTTTGGGGATTTTTGGTGCTGGAGGACCCCCAGTGACCGGGTCTCTGTCCACTGCAGCTTTTCTAGGTCTCGGTCAGGTCGACCTGGTTTCTCTCGGCCTCTGGTGTATTCTCTGCGCAGGGAGCGGCTGCGAGACTGGAGGAAGGCTGGCAGGATCATCCGAAAGGCCTGAGGGACCCCCCCAGTGCTTCCAAGAATCTGCATGTAGCTTCCCTGGGCCTGAAGGAGGATGATGAGGCCTGGAGCCCAACAGGAAGGCCGTTCATGTGGAGGATGAGTTTACCCAGATAACAAGGCCCTGTCCCATTAAGGAAGCAGAGACAGTACCCCCACACCTCCCCATCGCCCACTCCAGGGCTGGTATCCATTGGCCCATAGGCCTTTGCAAAATAAGAGCTTCCTACCTTCATGGAAATGTCTAAGCACCTGGTATCTCCTGGAGTTAATGTTTTTGAGGGATACTTGGGACCAGGAGAGGAAGGTGGTTGGCTTAGGCATGGGAGTGGAGAGACCTGAGAAGGTACTGCCCCTAACTAGGAGGGAATGTGTATGCAGGGGCAAGGGAGGGGAGGGGTGGAGAGAGGAAGACTCCTATGTGCTTCCCATCCTGAGTCCCAATTAGGAAATCTCCTAGCCAGCTCAGAATGATATAGAATATGGTATTTTCTTCCTCCACCACCCTGGGTCAAGGTCTGCAGACTTCTAGATCAGTGGTCTTGGCCCTAGGGTACGGGGTGGGGGGGTGAACTTGGGAAATAAACTGGGTAAGACGGGGAAGAATGTCCTATGCAAATAAAGGAAGAGATGGGGCTTAGATATGCCCAGCCGCAAATTCACCTATTCTGTGAGGAGGTAGAGGAAGACCAGACCTAGGCCCTACCCTCAAAGAACTCACAATTCTCGGGAGACCAGAGGGAGCCCAGACTGGGTCTTGCCTTCAGGGAGATCAGTAGTGTTGGAAAGTGTAGACTTTCATGTAAGAAACAGAGAACAGCACTGAAGAGTGTCTACTCATGAGCAGAGTGAATTGTGTACTCCATGGCACTCACATATCTGTTGCACTATCAACAGTTTATGGAATGTTTACTAAATAGGACTTTTTATGTGTGCAGATAAAACTTAAAACCTGTACTAAGACTTTGGGGTAGATATCTGTTTACTTATACACATATATATGAGCCCATATACAATACTGGACCCAGCCAAAATTGAGGGTTAAGATTAGGAGATTCTCCTCTCAGGGTATAGCCTATCCCCACTCTCCTATCCCTGCCCCAAGGATTGATCTGATTTAAAGGACTAATCACTGGCTCCTCCCTGCTTTCACCTCTCTCCTCCACCCAAAAAACTCCTTTCTGTGGTTCCTTTTTGCATACAAGATAAAGTCTGAATTCTTAGACTCTTGGCTCTCCAGCCTCTAGCTCACATCTGCAGCCTTATCACCTGGCTACTTTCATATAAGATCCTTCCCTCCTACCGAACCTAGCTCACCCCCCCACCCCAGGGCTTTTTGCTGATTCCCTTCTCTGCATCTTTGCTTTTGCTGCTCTGGCCCCCTGGTCTTCTCTTCTCCCCCTTCCTCTTCCTTTCCCCTCCCTTTTTCAACTCATTAATGCTGCTGAATCTCCTCTGAGCACTCTGCCTTGGCTTCTAAAGCTCTTTGCATGCTGATCCCATCCTGCCTTTCTAGCTTTATTTATTACATTCTTTTTATTTACATATTTATATGTAATTTATTTATATTTAAATTTAATTTAAATATTTATAAATATTTACATATTTATTTATTACATTCTTTCCCTCTACACAAACCACACTTCTTCCTCTTCCTCACATTGGACATTCCATCTCCTATCTCTGTAAATTTTCACTGCACATGCCCCATGCTTGGAATGAACTCCATTCTGAACTTGCTTTCCTCTAAGACTCAGGTCAAGCCCCGATCCCTTCTCCTCCTTCTGAATGAGATCTTTCCTGGTCTCCCTCATAGACTTACTGGCACCTTCTCCAGCCCGCCACAGTCTTCATCTGTATGTTTTGTCCGTACCTACAGAGGGGCATTTTGTCTCCCCCATTAGAATGTAAACTCAAAGATCTGGCCCAGAATAGGTGCTTAACAGATGTTTGCAGATTGCTTGGGCAAATTCAACAAACATTTAAGGTATCAGTCACCAACTATATGCTGGAAGGTGCTGGAAGCAAGTACAAAGATAGTTCATTGACACAACAACAATAACAGCTAGCATTTCTGTAGCATTTCAAAGTTTTCAAAGCATTTTTTAAGTATTATCTCCTTTGATCCTCACAATGACCCTATTGTTTCCATTTTACAGATGAGGAAACTGAGGCAGTCAGAAGTTGTGACTGTGACACACAGCTAATAAGTGTTTGAGGCAGGATTTGAACATGGGTCTTCCTGCCTCCAAGTCCAGCACTCTAGCCATTGTTTGACCTAGCTGCCTCATAATCAAATAGGGAGAAAGACATATGCACAAATAACTCTGATATAAAGGAAAGTGAAAGGAGATGTCAACACAAAGTGCCATGAGAAATTTGAGGAGGAGAGATCTTTTTTAGAAGGGGTTGGTCTTTGGGAAACTTAATGGAGTATGTGAAAGTTAAAGTAGGCTATGAAAGGAGGAAAGGACCTTAGTCAAAGGGTGAGGAGTCAGGTGGGGAGGCTCATTCCCCAAAAGGGGAGAGTGTGAACCAAGGAACAGAGATGGCAGAGGGAATGATGAGAACAGAGGGACAGAATTGTTTCATTTAGTGAAGTTTAGAGCATGTGAAGGAGAGTAGCATTTTAAAAAGGCCAGAAAAGTAGGTAGGAGCCAGACTGTGAAGGCTCTCATTTGTCAGGGTCAGGAGACTATACTTCACTTGTTAGGTAATGAAGAGCCATCGACAGTGTTTGAGTAGTGACAGGGTCAAAGGGTTAGGTAGATTATTGGGGGCAGCAATGTGTGGTTATATATCACAGTAGTCAAAGCAAGAAATGAGGGACTGAATTGGGGTGGGGGTAGTGGTTGTGATAGCTGAAGTGCTTCCTCACTTGCAGAACTCTGGAACCCTTACTGTCTGTGCTGCTTCCTGTGATTTGCCCAGGCTCACCCAGCTGATGATTTTCTTTGGCAGGATTTGAATTCGGGTCTTCCTGCCTCCAAGTCCGGCACTCTATCCACTGTTGTCTGTGCTGCTTATTGGATACCTAGCACCTTTACCTTTTGTCATTTTCCCCCATGTGTTTATGCCTTGTCAACTCAACCAGATTCAAGGGCAGGAATCGTCTTCTACCTGTATGTATCTCTATTGCCTCACACAGCTCCCTGTGTTTGATAAACACTAAGGAGATATTTCTGGCACCGTTGTTTTATTTTTCAGATGCTGGGTCTAGCTGGCTTGAGATGTCAGGGTGGGGAGGGAGGGATGGTGGCAGAAGAGGAAACAGCTGCTTTCTTATGTAGGAGAAGCAGTCACTGGCTCTGTATTATCAGCAGTGTTCAGGACAGAGTGGGATGGGGTGGGGTTGGGGTTGATAATAGTATGAAGCCTAATATATGAACAGACTAATGGAGCCAAGTTATAGGAATGCTTTCCTTTAGGAGTTAATAATAGAGCCCCCTTCTCCAGCTGCCAGAGCTCCATGTCCACACGACTCACCCTAATCCTGGTCCTATCATTCATAGCAGGGACTACTAATAATATTAATATTACTGTATCAGATTTGTAAAGCACTTTATAAGTGTTATCTCATTTTATTATCTTCACAATGGCCCTGGAAGGTAGGTGCTATTATTGTACCCATTTTACAGATGGTGAAACTGAAGGATGCAGTGATTAAGTGTCTTGCCCAGGGTCACTTAGTTAAGTACCTGAGGGCACATTTTAATTCAGGCCTACCTAACTAAAGGTCCTGTGTCCTACCTGAACTAAATCACCCAGCTGCCTCCTGCCTGGGATCTTTAGGCAAAAGGATGAAAGAAAATATCATTGTGGCCATGGTGGAGATAGTACCTCAGCTGAGCTTTACAGAGATTTAGGGTCTGGAGCAGTAGAAATAAGAAGGGGACATTCTATGGAGGAGCTAGGGCATGAAGAAACAGGAACAAGTAGGGTCTTTGGAGGGGAGGGGGACAATAAGGAGAACAACCTGACTGGAGTAAAGGACGTAGTGGGAGATTTTTGATGAGGTAGGAACCTGATTATGGGGCCTTGAATGCCAGGCTAAAGACTTGGCATATCATCTAAAAGAGAATGAGGTGTTTGCTGAGCAAGGGAATGACATGATGAAAGAGGAATTTTAGGAAGATCAGTCTTCCTAAAGTCGGAGGCAGGGATAATGATAAAAGGCCAGCCTCAGAGTCAGGAAAACCCAGGGTAGAGCCCTGTCCTCACAGTTGGTGACTGTGTGCCCCAGGGCAGATCACCCACCTCTCGGTGATATAGGCAGCTCTCCTAATTTCAGGGCAGGTACTGACTGCTTGGGCAGAAGGGGCGCCTTCACTTGGATTTCCTAAGTCATTGGAACCAGAAGTCCTATTTTAAAAACCCCAAACGAAAACCACATCAGCATAAGCGGGATGCAGTGGGGAGGGGAAGGTTAGGAAGCTGCTGTCTGGGTGAAGGGGGATGAAGACCTAGTTAGGGGGTGATAACCATGAAAATGGAGAGGAGGGAACAATGTGAGGGAAATAGGAGGAAGAGAACCTTGTGACTGGATAGAGGGGTGGGGAGAGAGAGGAGGAGTGAAGGGTGGCACCAGCTTTTCCATCTTGGGGGGCTGGGAGGCCCAGGTACCACTGCCAGGAACAAGGAAGGTGGGAGAGCCATACAGTTCGCAAAAGGAAGGTCGTGACTCTCTTCTGGGGCATGTT
This sequence comes from Petaurus breviceps papuanus, assembly GCF_028583685.1. Classification (NCBI taxonomy): domain Eukaryota; kingdom Metazoa; phylum Chordata; class Mammalia; order Diprotodontia; family Petauridae; genus Petaurus; species Petaurus breviceps. The sequence continues at coordinate 27,509,961 of NW_027187360.1, forward strand.
GAGTTCTAGGTGATGGAGAAGTTCCAGAGGCAGCTAGCCATGTGGGGCTCAAGCCCTGATGCAAATGTGATGATGTCTGGAGCAGCTCCCTGTGAATCTCCTGGAGGAAACTCAGAGACCTCCTGCTCTCCATACCATGGTGTCCAGAGGTAGGTGTAGGGCCCCTCACAGGCCAAAGGACTACTTGTAGAAAAGCAGGTCATTTCCTGGTTTCCAGTCTAGATACAAGAATTACCAGGAAGCTGGAGCAGATACATTTTCTAAGGTAAAAAGCCTGGCTAATTCCTTGATAAACTGGAGACCATCCTTTGGAGGAACTGGAAAGGTGAAGAGCCTTGATTTAACACCATTAGAAGGCAGATTGAAGGCACTAAGGATGCATAGTCCAGGAAAAGTGGTGATCCCTGTCATTAAGTACTTGAAAAGCTGTCTAGTGAAAAGATGATTCGATTTATCTGCTTAGGCCCAGAGGGCAGAAGAATTGGGGGTAGCCATTACAGAGTAAGAGATTTAGGCGGGATAAAAGAAAAAACTTCCTAATAATTAGAGCTGGCCCAAAGTAAAAAGGGCTGCCTGGGGAAATTGTGGTTTCCCCCTCCTTGGGGATCATTTGGTAGAGAGGCTAGATGACCATGTTGTCCAGGCAGCAGTGGGAGGGTTCCTTTTTTGAAGGGGAGGGGGCATGGCTTACACTAGATGGCCCAAGGTCTCTCCCAACTCTGACATTGTTATTCATTAACCTTACAGAGAGGTGCAGTAGCCTTAGACTTATCCTGTGGAAGTCTGGGGATGACACAGGGCCAGGCAGAGGGAGCCAAATGAATAAAGACTTGGAGTTGAAATGAATGTTTGTCTGAGCAGGGGATGTTGGGGAGTCTGATCTGGGAGAACTTAGTGCATCAGACAGTGCTGGGAGTTGGTGCAAATAGGAACTCCGAACTTTAATATGCACATATAGTCTGTCCTTTGCAACCCTGTGATAGGCAGGGCAAACTTTAGTAGCCTTATTTTACAAGAGTGGAAACAGGGTTTCAGAGTAAGGGATTTACTTGCCCTAAGGTCACACAGCTAGTAAGTAAGCAGCGCCAGGAGTGAAGACCCAAATCTCCCAACCTTGAAAGCCCAGGTCTTTACCCTAATTCATGCCTCAATGAGTATTCATTGACTGAAGGGCTAGGTGGGTGTGGGCTAGTTTGTAGAAGGTATCAAATATATATGACCTGGGAGATGGGGTGATTCCCTACTGGGCCCCCTGGGGTTCCCCATTCAAAGAGCAAAGGACCCACATACTTGGGTACTTTGTCAAGGCAGAGAGGGTTGGAGCTCCCTTCAAACAATGGGATTAGAATGTGGCGGATGTGTCAGAGACTGAAGTGGGGCGGAGAGAAGGCATCCCAGTCTGTGAGAGGGGGAGGGGCAGAGCAACAGGTGAAGAGCCAGCGAAGGGATGGGCCAGGAAAGTGAGAGAGAAGAAAAACAAGGAGGGGAAAGAGTGAGAGAGTGAATAAGTGTGTGTGTGTGTGTGTGTGTGTGTGTGTGAGAGAGAGAGAGAGAGAGAGAGAGAGAGAGAGAGAGAGAGAGAGAGAGAGAGAGAGAGAGAGAGAGAGAGAGAGAGAGAGAGAGGGTGAGTGTGTGAGAGAGGGAGAGAGAAAATGTGTGTGTGAGAGAGAGAAGGAGGGAGAGGGTGAGTGTGTGTGAGAGAGGGAGAGAGAAAATGTGTGTGTGTGAGAGAGAGACAGAGAGAGAGAGGGTGAGTGTGTGTGTGTGTGTGAGAAACAGACAGAGAGGGTGAGTGTGTGTAAGAGAGAGACAGACAGAGGGTGAATGGGTGCGTGTGAGAGAGAGAGAGGGTGTGTGTGTGAGAGAGAAGGAGGGAGAAAGGGGAGAGAGAGAGAGAAGTTGAATGTGTGTGTGTGTGAGAGAGAGAGAGAGGGTGAGTGTGTGTGTTTGTGTGTAAGAGAGAGAGAGGGTGAGTATGTGTGTGAGAGAGAGACAGAGAGAGAGGCACCAATGGAGGGGAAATAGGGGAGAAATCCCTGAATCCACTGTCAGCCCCCTAGAGGCAACAGCTCTTGACCTGTCCAGGAGAAAGTGTCAGTAAATCCCTTGGGGAAATCACAATACACTTTCACAGATTGTAGACAGCCTTGTTCTTTCCCCCCTCCCCAAGTGCATGACCTCCTGGGAGGGAGGAGGAGAGTGGGAATGGCTGAGCCAGGTGCGGGGAGTGGTCTCAGGGGTGTCAGAGTAAGGTCTCTAAGAACATCCATGGGCTAGAGAAGGAAATGGTGAAAAGAGTGAGGAGTCATCCCATTTGAACAGACTGGAGTGATTCCCCTGGGACAGGGATGACCCCTCCCTCCTGAGGTGAGGGCTCTGAGGCCTCTGTTCATTCCTCTGAGTCCTGCCCGCCCCCCCTGACTCACTTCCTTTGCATAGAGGCGGAAGCCTCTTCATCAGCTTCCTCTCCCTCCTGGCTCTCTCCCGACAGGCAGGTGTCCTGGTCCTGGGTCCTGGCTGGAGATTTCCTGAAGCCCATCTTCCCTGATGCCCCTGAATGCAGCCTCCTGACCTTTTCCTTTAGAGTTCTCTCCTCCCTCCACAAGACGTCCTGGGAGCCCCCAGTCCAGGGAGGCTTTGGCATTTCCTGCTTCCTGAACAGCTGGAACGACTGGCCTCTTGGGAGGAGGGTAGAGCAGGAGACCAGGGCGCCCTGGGGTGACTGGCTCAGGGCCTGACACTGATCACACAAGGTATGGACTGGTTGGGGCTGGGGAAGGCCTTGTGTCTGTCCTGTTCCTTGCCAGCTGGCTTTGTCTTTTCTGTTTCTTTGTGTGTGCCTGTCTTTTTCTGTCTGCCTCTCTCCTATCTGTCTCATTCTTTCTCACTCTGTCTCTGCCACTTTCCTTGTGTCTGTCTCAGTATCTCTCTCTGTCTCTCAGTATCAGTCTCTCTTTGTCCTTCTTCTCTCAGTCTTTGTCTGTCTCTGTCACCTCTCCGAGGTTTTTTTTTACTCTCTCTGTATGACTTTCTCTTCTTTTCAGCCTGGCTCTGTGTATCTCTCCTTGTGTCTTACTGTCTCCATCTCTCTCCCTGTATCTACCTCAAGAGGAGGTGGAGAAATTGGCTGGGGTTTCTCCTACCCCCCACCCCTCCATGTCTTTGAGTATGGGGAGGTCAAGGGGCTTTCAGGAGAGGGGTCCATCCTGGGGGTGGTTTGGAGACCCTTACACTGAGAGCAGTGAGATTGGATGAGATGATATCCTTGCCTTTGTCTAGCCCCAAGAAATGCCCTAAGAACTTTCTTCTTCACCTCCTAGTCCTCAGTATTCTGGGGTCTGCTTGGGGAAGAGCTAATGCTGTTCTGCCAGCCTTTATCCTTCACTAGTGTCCTAGTGACTATGATTAAGGGAGAAGACCAGTTTAAGGAGGGAACCCTGGGGGTCAGTGTTTGTTAATCCAATTACAGGAGTAGGGGAGAAGGGGCTTTCATGGGAAGAAGATTGGCGATGTGGTTTCAGTCCTGGGGCCTTCCTGCCCTCTTTCCCCCTGTCCACATATCACCCCTACCCACAGCCCAGGGACCTCCTCTCTAGAAGCCCAGTGATCATAGCATTGGCCTTGGATGGGGGAGGAGATGGGGTCAAAAAACCTTATCTACTTCTGGACCCTACCACTGACCCCTCTGTCAGGAAGCCCAGTATGCAAGCAAAGCCACAGAACCACCCACCCCTCCCACTGTCAGGCCTGGCCACTTCCTCATTCACTAGGCAGAGTTGCATTTATTCCCTTCTGACTTAAAGGATTTGCATGTGGGGCCCAGGCATCCCGAATGGGGGGGGGGGTGAAGGTTTGATACCCACCCTCACTGGCCCAGTCCAGCCTGGCTGAGAGACTAACTTCCTCCTCCAGGAAGGACACAGCCGCCTTCCAGGATAGTTCTGGGAGATCACCTGAGATCATTCCTGGAATCTGGGAACAACTGAGTTTACCTGCTCTGCCCAGGTCAGGAGAGTCAGGGACTTGGGAAGTTGGTTGTCCTGTCTGTCCAGTGGGAGGGGCCTTAGAGATAGATTATCGAGAGTCCAACTAATAACCCTGTCATTTTACAGAGAAGGAAATCCAAGCCCAGAGAGGAAAGTCAATTTGTTTAGTGTCTTAAATAGGAAAACCAGGATTGGAACCTGGGCCCTCTGTATCCAAATCTGGTTCTCTGGAATTGTACCACTTTTTGTAAGAGGAAGAATAGGAGCCAGAGACAAAGGAAGGAAAGAAACAAGCACTAATTAAGCGATTATAATGTACCTAGCACTGCATTAAGTGCTTTACAAATATTATCTCACTTTAACCTCACAACAATTTTGTGAGGTCAGTACCCTCATGACCCCCTATTTTAAAATTGAGGTTAAGGTTAAGTGACTTGCCTAGGGTTACACAGCAAGTAAACATCCGAGGCTAGATTTGAATTCAGGTCTTGTCTCCAGGCCCAGGGCTCTCTGCACTGTCTCCCTCTACCTCCACACCCTCTCCCTTTGCAGCTGGGATGTTGGGAAGATGGGATCAGGCTGGAGTGATGGGAACTGAAAGCTAATGATCTTAAAATTCCATTATATTTCTTTTTTGAGCCTCTCTTTAGCAGATTTATTCTCTATTTTCCCATTGGTTGTGTGTTGAAGCCCTGCACCTAGCTATGGAGTTGCTTAGGGCTGTGAAGGCCAGAACATGAGGTACAGAGTACCAGTGACACCCCGAGATGTCCATAGCAAACCACTAAGAAGGCTCTTAATGTGATCTTCCTGTTCTAGGAAAGAACCTGAATGGTGTGTCATCCAGAGCCATGGAAGGAGGTCAGCCAAGCCCCCGACCTGCCCAGGTTCCCTCAGGGGGCATGGTCTCCTCACCGGTCAGGGCTGTTCTTCGTCTGCGTCGGAAATTCCGGATCCTGCGCAAGAGCCGCATGCGATCCAACCCTGCTGGGGAGCAGTCCCTGGCTCTGACCCCATCCCCATCGAGGCTGCTTCAGAGACAGATCTCCCTAGACCGGGCCAAGCTGAGCAGCACCCCCATATCCCACCTTCCCCACCGCATGAACTTTGAGAAGCCCCAGTATTTCACCTTCGAGGCCCCTGTGGAAGCGTCCTTCCGAAGGAAGAAAAAGCGCCGTAAATCCCGGGTCGTGTTGTACCCAGAAAGCTCTCGGAAGTACCTCCCGACTGAGCAGAAGAGCAAAGCCAAACGCTGCTTGCTTCTGTTGGTGGCCATTGTCTTTGTTCAAATTCTCAATGCCATCGAGAACCTTGATGACAACCTGCAGAAGTATGACCTAGATGGGCTAGAGAAAGCCCTGCAGCGGGGCGTGTTTGGCCAGAAGGCCGCCATGGACAGCATCATGGAGCTGCTGCGGGATTATCTGGCCACACACATTCATAGCCAGCCGCTGGTCATCTCGTTCAATGGCCCCAGTGGAGTGGGCAAGAGCCATGTGGGCCGGCTGCTGGCGAAGCACTTCCGTTCGGTGATGGAAGGGGATTTTGTGTTGCAGTACTACGTGATGCATCACTGTCCGGACCATCAGGAGGGCCTGGTCTGCCAGCAGGACCTGTCTGAGAGGATCACTGACATGGTGACCCGGGCAGAGGTGGAAGAGAAGATTCCTGTGTTCATCCTGGACGAGGTAGAGTTCATGTCCCCAGGCCTGCTGGACACTCTGCACGGCTTCCTCCAGCCTCGGCAATCCAATGAGTTCCTCAATGCCATCTATGTATTCATCAGCAGCATTGGCGGCAGTGAGGTCACACGCTTTGTTCTGCACACTGTCTCCAGCAAGCTGACCCCACAGCGCCGGAGGGAGGAACTCAGCCAGTCTCTCCACACCCTCCTGGCCAGCACCCACCCACTCTGGGAGACTGCTGAGGTGGTCCCCTTTGTCCTGCTAGAGAAGTGGGATGTCATGAACTGCTTCCTGGATGAGATGGTGGGGGAAGGCTTCTATCCCAACCAGAGCCACATTGAGAGCCTGGCTGGGCAGCTCAGCTACTACAACACCACGGGAGGGGAGTTTGCTGTCACAGGCTGCAAGCAGGTGGTAGCCAAGGTCAACCTATTGTAGTGGGCGCCTCACTCTTCCTGCCCTCTTTACTCTTCTGTGAACTTTGAACATACCATCATAGGGGATGGCACCAAAGGGCTCAGTGGGTCTCCCCGTCCTCCTCCAGGCTCTCCCATTCCCCGACTTGCCTGTGTGGTTCCTGGCTTGGACAGTGTTCCCAGGCTAATCCTCAGGATACTGCCTCTTGGGATTTGGGGGAGCGCAAAGTGCTGCTCATAGTAGGAAGGCCAAGGCCTCTATTTATACACAGGACTTTATAGCTGCCTCCTCAAAGATTGTCCCCTAGGCTGGGGCAGCAGGCATCTAGATTTCTGGCTTCTCTGCAAAGGCAAGACACAGGAAGAAGCTGAGGGAAGGACTGGTGCTGGAGGCTGCAGGTCAGACTTGGGGAACTCTTCCCCTTGGGGGGGAACCCCCCCAACTTCCCCACCCCACTCCCAACTTCCCCACTTCCTAAGACTGATGTTCAACACCTACTTGATCACAGTGCCAGATGTACGACCCCACAGAACACCAAACCAGGTGGGGAGGTGGCTGTCAAGACTCTGCCATGGTCTTCAATACTCCTAATAAATGTCTGCCTGATTATCTCTTTGATTAGTGTTAATGATATACATGGGTTCAAACCTTTACCTTGTTTTTGTTTCCCCAGGCACAAACTCTGACCTAACCCCAGATTCAGACTGATCTGATCCAGCCAAAGTGACACCTGTGAACCTGGACACAGACTAATAGAGAAACCTGTGACCCCAGACTGATCTGTAACCTTAGTCCTAGACTAGCCTTGACTACAGATTGAATCCCTACTGTGGGCACAGACTGGACCCTGACCCTAACTAATCATCTCTGAAGGTGTGAATGTCAGAGTGCAGCCCATTCCCACTCCCTCCCTGAGGGGGGACATCTTCATTAGAGCCAAGGGTCAGTGATTCAAGAGGCTAGTGGCTGGTATGGAAGTCTTGAACAGAGTCACATCAAGTTTCTAATTCTCCTTCCTCTCCTCACAGATGAAGGCTATAATGATCTACAGTCAGGCAGGCAGTCAACAAGCATTTATAAATCATTATTGTCAGGTCTTCTACTAAGTTGGAAATACAAAAAAAGGTAAAAGCAGGATCCCAGCCCTCGAGGAGCTCACATTCTAACAGGGAAAACAATATGCAAATAACTATATACCTACCTTCTACCAGAAACTTTCCCTTATCCATCCTAATTCTACTACATTCCTTCTGTTAATTATTTACTATTTATCCTGTATATAGCTTGTTTTGTATATATTTCTTTGCATGTTGTCTCCTCCTTAGATGGTAAGCTCCTTGAGGGCAGGGACTATGTTTGTATCCACAGAGTTTAGCATGATGCTTTGCTGTACAAAGGCACTTAATAAATGTTTATTAATTTATTGCTCAATAGATTCATATATACAGTATAAACGGAGGTAATGTTCTAGGTAAGAGAATGGCAGTCAAAAAGGTACCAGAAAAGACAGCCATCCTCCTGATGGCGGGATTTTAGCTGAGTCATGAAGGAACAGTCGTATGAAAAGAAAGAGTAGGGAGGCCAAGGATTGTGTCGAAAGAACAGCAAGTAAGCCAGTGTATGTAATGTGGCAGGGATTAAAGTGCAAGAAGACTGGAAAGGTAGAAAGGGATCACTTTATGAAGGGATTAAAATGCTTAAGTGTTTAATATTTGATCCCGGAGGTCCAAAGGAGCCCCTGGAGTTTATTGTGAAGGGTGGAGTGTGGATGACCACAGTCATGCCCCTTGAGCCAGGCTGCAGGTGGTAGTGGGTACTGAGGTCTGTGTCCTCATGCATCTTTGGGAACTGGCACGGGTCTTTTTAAACCTAAGCCTCAGTCTTTTCATCTCAAATGAGGGGTGGGACGGCTTCCCAAGGTCCTTCTTCCTGCTCACACTTTCTATCACCTAACCTCTGCCTGCCTCCCTTTCCTTAAATGTAAAATGGGGATAATAATGCACCTACCTCGTCCGGTTGTCCTAAGGAGCAAATGAGATCTTTGCAAAGCGCTGAAGAAGGGGCCTGGCATATACCCCTACTTAAATGCTTGTTTCCTTCCTATGTATCCCGAGGCTGGCGAGGCCAGGGCCACGCTCTTCTTTGAGCAGGAGGCGGAGGGCTGGAGGAGGGGTAGACCCCAGGCTACCCAGTCCCCAGGTTTGTACTTTCCCTCTCGGTATGCTCAACTGGGGCGAGGTGGGATGGAGTGGGACCCTTCACCTCTCCGAAGGATCAACAGAGGGGAGCCAAACCCACTCTCCAGAACCGATCTTACTATCCAGGCCCTGGTTCCCACCCGTGGGGGACAGCTCTGCCCGCCACCGCTCCCCACGCACCCCTGCGTAGCGCTGTGTCTGCTGTCCGCCCCCATGCACTCCTCGCTGCAGTAGCGTGTCCGGTGTCCTCACGCACGCCTCGAGCAGCGCTGGGTCTGCTGTCCCCGCTGTCCCCCATGCCCTCCGCGGGCAGCAGCTTGTTTTCGAGTGCTCGTGGATGCCAGGGCTTCAGCTAAGTCTTGCACCGAGGCTGGAAGGGCAAACTTCGGGAAAACCCTCCTCCACCCCCTACGGCTATCCCCACTTTGCGCGGACCGGAGGGGCGTAGGGAGCGGAGTCCTTAGAGGGGGTAGCCTGGACGGAGGTAGAGCCTGGGCCACATTTCTTCCCCGTGCCGGGGGGATAGGATGTCCGAGAGTCTGCTCGCCCCCGCCCTCCCGACACCCCCGAGTTTTTCTGTTCACGTCTCCGCCGTACCCGCTGCTCCCAGCGCCCAGGCTCAGTTTCCCCGGAAACTAGGATACGACTTGGCTTCTCCCTCCCTGTCCCCCCTTCCCCCACCCTCATCTCCCAGACGGAGCCTGCAGGTTGGGTTTAGGGAACCTTACAAGAACTGAAAGAGTCCAGTAAACATTTAATGATGTTCCTCTTTCTGTCCGGGGTTAAAACCACGCTCGCCTCTTAGGCTCCCCAGGGGTACGAGGATGAAATCCTTTCGGCGGCTACCCTGGGTCAGCCGTTCTCCCGTCCTGAAAGGGTGGGGGTGCTGGCGTGGGAGGAGTCGGAGGCTCAGAGATGCTGACTGGTAGAGTGAACACTGTCGGAACCTACCAATATGAGCATGTTTATCCAGGAAGGAGGGAGGAAAAAAGGAAACAAGCATTTGTGCCAGGCGCTTTCCAAATATCTCATCTGATCTTCACACCAACACTGGGATGGAGATGCTATTGTTATCCTTGGTTTATAGTTGAGGAAAGGAAGGCTACTCTGCCTAGGATGATACAGTCTGAGATCGAATTTGAACTCAGGTCTTCTCCATTCCAAGCCCAGCACTGCACCATATAGCTGGGCCCTGCAGATGGAAATGGACAAACACAGCTCAGGGGTAGCTCAGAGCCCTGTAGAGCAAGGGGAATGGAGCAAAAGGCAGAGAGAAAACAGAACTTGGCCGGCTAGAGAAAGAACCAAACAGAAAATAGTTTTGTTTTTTTTTTTAAAGCAATCGGGGTTAAGTAACTTGCTCAAGATTACACGGCCAGTTATTTCTGGGTGTGGTGCTGAGTGTCTGAGCCCGGGATTTGATCCAGATCATCCCAACACTGGAGCCGGTGCTCTTACTCGCTGAGCCACCTGGCCGCCCCTAAGCAATTGGAGTTAAGTAACTTGCTCAAGGTTACACGGCCAGGTGTTTCTGGGTGGGTGCTAAGTGTCTGAGCCCGGGATTCGATCTCCAGGTCTTCTCAACACTGGAGCCGGTGCTCTTACTTGCTGTGCTACCTGGCCGCCCCCAAGAAAATAGTTTTTAACAGATGGAAAGTACCTTAGTGATCATCTAGCCCAATTCTCAGATTTCGCAGATGGGGAAACAAGGGCCCAGGGAGGTTCAGTGAATTGTTCCAGGTCAGACAGGTAGAAATGGCAGAGTCATAATTTGAACCCAGGTCCTCCAATTCTAAATCCAGTCCTTTTTCCATTGGGCCACACACTGCTTAGTCTCCCTAGGTAGGCCAGAGAAGGATTCAGGCTGGAGATTCTAGGACCCTAAGACTCCAGAAGTGACCTTAGGTCAATGTCTCCTGATTAAATCCCTGGATCATCACACCCCTACCCCTGCCTCTCACCCTTATAAGAAAGGTTTCATTGGAGAATACTGGGAGAGACTGCCAAATAAGCTTTGTTCTCTTTCTCCATAGGCTTTGATGCTGCCTAAATTCTGCAACTTGACCTAAGGGCCAGGAGCATTGTTAGGGCAACAGCAGGGTGAGAAGTGTCAAGCTTCTTTGAGAACAGACAGTTCTCATTTTCCTGGGAGGTGTAGGGAAGATAAAGAACAGAGGTCTATTTGGGAACAATTTAATTACCTTCAAATTTTTCATTTCACCGATGCTGTGGAGTCAGTCAGTCAATCAACAAGCATTTATGAAGTCACCGAGCTTTGAGTGACAAGAAAAAAAGGTGAATAAAAGGATCATCAGAGTTTAGGTACAGGAGTAGTGTGACCTTTCCTCTCAGATCACCTCTCATATCTGTGATTGACAAGAGGCCAGGACACTGCTCTCTCCCTCACTCAGAGTCAGTCAGAAGCTAAAGAGTTAAAATGGACTTCAGAAGCTATGGAGTTGAACCCATACCTGTCCAAGAATCCCTTCTGCAACTTAATTTTGCTGGAAGACTTCTAGGGAGAGTCAATGCATGACCTCCTAGGGCAGCCCCATTCCAATTATTAGAGGCAGCTAGATGGCACAGTGAACAAAGTACTGAACCCAGAGTCAGGAAGACCTGAGTTCAAATTTGGTCTCAGATACCTACTAGCTGCTTGACCCTGCACAAATCTATACACAAATCATTTAACCTTAAGGCTATGCATTTGCCAGCTATTATTAGCAAAATTTCACTTACATTAAATCTGCTTCTCTGTAATTTTTTTTAAAGCAATTGGGGTTAAGTAACTTGCTCCAGGTTACATGGCCAGTTATTTCTTTGTATGGTACTAAGTATCTGAGCCCGGATTGATCCCAGGTCATCCCAACTCTGGGGCCGGTGCTCTTATTCACTGTGCTACCTGGCTACCCCTTCTCTGTAATTTCTAAGAGTAAGACTAATCCCTCTTCCACAAAAGTCCTTCAAATACTTGAAAACATTTATGTTCCCTTTAAATCTCTTCTCCAAGTTAAACACATAAATTTATTTCACTTAATTCCCTTTATATACTTTCCAACTTATTAATGTCCTTCCTAAAATGTGGCAAAAAAAAAAAACCCAGGCTGTACAGGTGTCTCTGTTCCCAGGTTAGATCATTATGTTGCTGGGCTGGACTAGCTCCTTATAAGGGACAGTCTCAACTGGATAGGTCCATCTATGGCTAGGTGGCTTCAGTGCTAGGCTGGCCTAGTCCTTTTCTTATCTGAGAATTGCTCCTCAATGACAGCTGTAATCTGGATCAGTTCCCACCTCAGACTCAGCTGGAGAACTCTCTGGCATTGTACAGCAGCTTATTTCCACTAGAGCCTTTCTGCGCTGAGATAATAGCTAAAGGCTAAGATAAGCCTATTTTCAATGAAGAAATATACTGATTATGAATCTATCTTCTCTATTTCCTTCAACTCCAAAGTGAAAGTCAATAGATGTATGGCTTAGTAAATATGGGGTAAAAAGTGGTATATGTGGTATCACTCCTGGTAGCTGAGTGTGATGTAAAACTACATACCAGCAAAAGGAACCGACAGACCTTCTTGGGCAAGAGTCGTGCAAATCCAGACGCTGTCCAGATGGAGAGAGATGCATCAGATGTGGAGGGGAAGCTGGCTCCTCAGTATTTCAATTTGGCCTCCTGGAAACTGTTAGACTAGACCTCCTTGGCTAAGATCAAGTCCTCTCTCTTGGCTTCAGTTGTGAGATGTTATCTCACTCTAAGCTAATTCACTCTTGTGTATTTTCTGATGAATTCTAATCTGTGGAACTTCTCCCAATTTCTGTCTATTGTTTTGCTTAGATAAATGGATTTATTTGCTCTTCACTCTTAGGTGGTAGTCACTGGGGTAACCAGCATTGGCTGGGATGGTACTCAGACTCATACCCCTAGATCAGGGGGAGAAATGAAAAAAAAAATACACCTCTTTAGAGACTAGAGAAAAGTACCCAGCCTCATGGCACTTTTGGGGACCATTTACTCTTTCATTCCCAACTCCTCCTCATTCCTCCCCCCCCAAAAAAAATCCCAGTTTGCTAATGAGGCTCTCCCCAGCACTGCAGAGGTCTTTGAAACTTCCTGTAATGGGAATGGGAATTTGAAGATCTTCCCTGCCCCTTAACAGACCTGGGGGGAATTTGAACACCTTCCCTGCTTTGAAAGTAAACTCTGCCCCCTAATAGGCTGAATGTAATCACATGGAGCCTGTGATGGGAAGAGTTTGCTGAAGGGAAGCATAGCCCACAGGAAGCTGGTAGCCAAAGCCAGAGAGACGGTGGGAGAGAGAGGTGCTCAGGCAAGGAGAGAGAGAGAGGTTTGTGAGTAAATATTGATCTTGTATTGGTTTGTGGGAAGGCTAAAGGATGGTGTGGCTCTCAGTCTTATTATGGCTTCTGAATATCTTTGGTAGTATGACGGAATCAGCTTACTGGTTTGGGGATTTGGTTTTCTGGTATCTAAATAAATGCTTTGGTTCTGTCCCCTACCTGGAGAATCTGGCATATTTTGCAATCCAACATCATGTGATATTTATAGTCATGGTCTTTATTGTGATTGTGGGCACTGTAAATATTGCATTGGTGCTACACTTCCCCAGGCTGAAGAGAAGCAGGGTTCCATTTAGATCCTCAGGCCAGGTGATATATGGGCATATTGAATCAGGCTTGGATAAACACATGAGGCAAATTCAAACCTAGGCAGGACCAATCTCCCCTGGAGTGGCCTGGGATATCAGGGGGCTGTCCCACTTGAGAGCCCTATTTTCGTTCTTAATTCCCTTGGTTATTTTTCTTTCTTTTTAAAATAATTTTTTATTGATATCTTCTGTTCCTATTTGCTTACCAGAATAGTTGTACCAATTCACAGAATCACCAAAAATTCGTCAATGTTTCTATTTATTCAGAACCCCCCCCAACAATTGTCATTTTCCTCTTTTGTCATCTTTGCCAGTCTGATAAACATGAACCTCAAAGTTGCTTTAAGGTGTGTTTTTCTAATTATTAGTGACTTAACCTTTTTTTTTCATATTATTATTGATAGCTTGGATTTCTTCCTCTGAAAGCTGCCTGTTCATATCCTTTGACAATTTATGAATTGAGCAAGAGATCTTTTTTTTTTAATTTTTCCTCAGTGAATTTAATTCTTATATTATGTGTAGTATATTTATAGACCCTACAAATCTCTCATTTTACCTTTTAACAACAACAGACCTTTATGATTAGCCATGGTGCTGCCTCTTCCAGTGAGGGGCCCTAGCTCTGGACTTACATGAGTAGATCTAAGGTTAGCCCTTAGAAGAGTCTAAACTCTTCAGTGTATCTTTGGGTCTCCTTTAGCAGCCTGTTGACTCAATTTTTATAATTTTCTTGTATCATTCTCATTTCTCTTCCCAGTTTTTCCTCCACTTCTCTTACTTGATTTTCAAAATCCTTCTTGAGCTCCTCCATGGCCTGTAAGCAGTTCATATTTTTCTTGGAGGCTTTTGATGCAGGAATTCAGACTTTGCTGTCTTCCTCCTGCTCCATGCCTTGATCCTTTTTGTCCTCCCAAAAAAAGGATTCTATGGTCTGTTTGTGCTTCCTATTGCTTGCTCATATTAATTGATTTTGAACTCTTTGCCACGATAGAACTCTGTTTCCAGAATGGAAAGAGCTTTGTCCCAAATCACTAGGGTTTTTGCAGCTATCAGAGCTGTTAGCAGGGCACTCTCCCTGCAGCCACCACAAGCTTTGACACCTGGCCACACACCCTAGGGACCACCACCCAAGACAGCCATCCAAATCCAAGCAGGTTAAAGCAAGAGTGATTACACTCTGAATGGTTGCTTGGTCCACCTACAATCTGCAGGCTAGGAGCTCTGGAAGCAGCCACATGGCAGCAGCTGCAGCCACCATGCTTTCTCTGTTTCTCACCCCGGGGGCAGGGGCTGGACTCTTCTTCTGTTGTCCCCCCCCTCCTTCCAACAGAATCCCACACTGACCTTTTACTTTGTCTTTGGCATTTATGGGTTGAGAAGTCTAAACCACCACAGCTGCTAGTGATTCGCTCTCCTGAAATCTTCTCTGGCCACCTCTGATTGCAGCCACCCTGGGGCCAGAACCACCAGGCTCTTGCGGGACTGTGCTCAGCTCCCAGGGCGCTGCAAAAGACTGTTCTTGCTGGCCTGCCAGTCTGTCTTCAGCAGGAGATTTGTTTCTCTCTGTCACTTTGTGGGTTTTGTAGCTTTTTTTTTTTTAAAGCAATTGGGGTTAAGTAACTTGCTCAAGGTTACACGGCCAGGTGTTTCTGGGTGGGTGCTAAGTGTCTGAGCCCGGATTCAATCCCAGGTCATCCTGACTCTGGGGCTGGTGCTCTTACTGTGCTACCTGGCCACCCCATGGGTTTTGTAGCTTTAAAATTTGTTTAGTCATTTTTTTTACAGGTATTAGAAGTGGTTGGAGTTGGAGCCCACGCCAAGTTTGTGCTTCTACTCCACCATCTTTAAGCAAGGAATCTTAGTCTTATGAAATTTTAATCAATTCCTTATATTTCTTGAATAGAAGATTTATCAGAGAAGCTTGCTGCAAAGATTTTTTCCTAGTTACCTATTTCCCTTCTAATTTTGACTGCATTAGATTTTTTTGGTGCAAAAACTTAAACTTTAGGTAATCAGAGTTGTTTCTATTATCTTGTTTTGTCATGAACTCTTTCCCTATCCATAGATCTAAAAAGCGATTTCTTCCTTGCTTCTCTATTTTTTATATCTAGATCACATATCTATTGAACCTTTATTTGGTATATGGTATGAGGAGTTGGTCTACACCTAATTTCTGCCAGACCGCTTTCCAGTCTTCCCAATTTTGTGTCAAATAGTGAAGCGTTCCCATAGTAACTGAAGTCTTTGGGTTTTTAAGACACTATGCTATTGTTTATGTTTTGTACCTATTCAATTCCACTAATGGTCTTCACTTTTTTTTTTTTATAAACCAGTGCTAAATTATTTTAATGATTCTTGCTTTGTAGTACATCTTGAAATGTGGTACTGATAGAATCTCTTCCCCACTCTTTTTTCATTACTTTCCTTGTGAATCTTGACTTTTTGTTCCTTCAGATGAATTTCATTATTGTTTTTTCTAGTATTAATACCTTAGTAGTTTGACAGGCATAGCACTGGATTAATTAATTAAGGCAATGTTGTCATCTTTATTATGCTAGTTTGTCTTACACATGAACAATTAATGTTTAGCAAGCAGCTAGATGACACAGTGGATAGAGTGTCAGCCCTGGAGTCAGGAAGATCTAAGTTTAAATCTGACCTCAGACACTTTCTAGCTGTGTGACCCTGGGCAAGTCATTTAATCCTAGTTGCCTCAGTTTCCTCATCTGTAAAATAAGCTGGAAATGGCAAACCACTCCAATATCTTCATGACCCAAATGGAGTTATGAAGAGTTGGACACAACTGAACAACAACAACAAGTATTGTTTCTCCAATTATTGAGACCTATCTTTAATTTCTGCAAAAAGTGTTCAAAGCCAGGTTCATACAGCCAGTTATGGTGGATATACTTGCAAGTATTTTTATAGTTTCCATCACTATTTTGAATGAAATTTCTCTTTCTAGTTCTTCCTATTGAATTTTGTTGATTATATATAGGAAAGCTGATGGCTTATGTGGACTTATTTTATAGCCTACAATTTTGCTAAAGTCATTAATTATTTCAATTAATTTTTAGTTGACTCTCTAGGATTCCCTAAGTTTTACATCATATCATCTGCAAAAGTAACAATTTTGATTCCCTTTTGCTTGTGCTTATATCCTCAATTTCTTATCTTACTGCTATAACAGTATTTATATATAACAAGTATTTCTAGCATTATATTAAGTAGTAGTGGTAATAATGAGCATATTTACTCTACCTGTCATCTTGTTGGAAAGGCCCCTAACTTTTTCTCCACTACATATGCTCCTGAATTTAGACGAATGTTGTTTACATTATTGGGGAATGGTCCATTTACTCATATGATTTCAAGAATTTTTAAATAGAAGCAGATATTGGATTTTCTCAAAAGACTTTTCAATATCTACTGATATAAACTTACAGTTTTTTTTTTATTATAAACCAGATTATATTTCTTTCTTTCCTTCTTCCTTCCTTCCTGCCTTCCTTTCTTTCTTTTGATGCAGGGCAATTGGGGTTAAGTGATTTGCCCAAGGTCACACAGCTAATAAGTGTTAAGTGTCTGAGGCTGGATTTGAACTCAGGTTCTCCTGACTCCAGGGCCAGTGCTCTATTCATTGTGCCACATAGCCACCCCTTAAGGTATATTTCTTTTTTTTTTTTAATTTTTTTTAAAATTTTTTTTAAATTTTTTTTTTTTTAAGCAATCGGGGTTAAGTAACTTGCTCAAGGTTACACGGCCATTTCTGGGTGTGGTGCTGAGTGTCTGAGCCCGGGATTCGATCTCCAGGTCGTCCCAACACTGGAGCCGGTGCTTAAGGTATATTTCTTAAGAAAAAAATCTAGCCCATAAACCCCAAGATATTTTTTGAGGTTTTAGCAATTGAAATTTGAGGAAACTGAGGAATATAGAAGTTAAGTGACTTGCCTAGGATCACACAAGCCACAAGTAAGAGAGCCAAGATTTGAATCCAGATCCTTTGATTCCAAGTATAACATTCTTTCAATTACCTGAGGGATATAACAGTTAAATGACTAGCTCAGGGTTAAACAACTAGTTTTGGAGGTAGGATTTGAACCCAAGTCTTTTGACTCTGAGACCAGCCCTATGCCATGCTGCCTGCTCATGAGAACAGTAATTAAATTGTACAATGCTCTAATGTTTATAAAGCATCTTCCTCACAACCACTCTGGCATGTTAATCAGGCTGAGATTTTTTTTTTTTTGAGCACCTGATGTTTTTTATTCCAAAAATACACATTTATCCAGGGTTTCCATCAAGGAACTTTTAAATAGACTACAGGCTGCCAGAGAAGTATTGTCTTTTAATCTATGTCTCTCCACATTTTCCTAAAGCCTACACTCTGTCCTCCTTTTCTCTAACACTGAACCTGGAGCTGTCACTCTGGCTCGCTCTCCCACAAGGTGAATTGGCTGTGACACTCCCAGTTAGGTTCTGCACTGGGAACCCAGTCTTGATGGGACAAGAGCAGATTTTTGGTGACCCTGGTGAGAGCAGGGTCAACTAGAACCATGGGAGGCAGTTGGAGTATTTGAATTTAATGAGGGAAGGAGCACTGCAGAGCATAGACATCAGATGAAGCCTCTTATCTACTCACTCATATATGACAAGCAGCACCCCCTAATCCCCTTGATGATTCAGCCATGGTGAAAGGTATTGTGATGGTGGTCATTGAAGAGCAGAAGCATGTAAACCAGCTGTGACAGCTATACCCAGGAACATTCCATGTCTCCCCAAAATTGACTTTGCCTTTTAACAATATGGTCTTTTAGTTTTGAAGTATAGATTGTTGTATTATGCAAAAAATGTATAATTGTATAATATAGATGTTATAGAAATGTATAGAAAGTCTATTTGTTGGGGGCGGCTAGGTGGCACAGTGAATAGAGAACTGGCCCTGGAGTCAGGATGACCTGGGTTCGGATCCAGCCTCAGACACTTAACACACACACACACACACACACACACACACACACACACACACACACAGCACCTAGCCATGTGACCCTGGGCAAGTCACTTAACCCCAATTGCTCTCCAAAAAGCAAAAAAAAACCCAACTCCATTTGTTTTTAGCATATATTCTTGCTACTACAGTGCCATATAACCACTGGTCTTTCCCTTCCCTTCCAACTATTTTTCTAGAAAATTATTTGACCTGTTTGTTGTTTCATTCCATCATTTCAGTCTTGTCCAACTCTTTGTGACTCCATTTAGAGTTTTCTTGGCAGAGATACTTGGGTGATTTGCCATTTCCTTCTCCAGCTCATTTTACAGATGAAGAAACTGAGGCAAGTAGGGTTAAGTGACTTTCCCAGGGTCACACAGCTAGTGTCTATTTGACCTATAGAGGCATATATATTAGGTATGTCAAGTGAAGTGTTGAGTTTGTAATCTTTGTTACATGTACTCCCTGAAATAACATAAGTCCCCCTTTATGTTTTTATTCAATTATATGATGTCTCTTCAGTTTTAGCATATGGATTGCTTTTCAAGATAAGAAAAAAGAGAATTATAAAAATTATTTTAAAAATTATAATAAATGTGCTGATAGTATTATATATACTGACTCAGATGCCTTAATTAAAGATTCATATGAAAATGCTGCTGCCAATTCTAATGAGTGAAATAAACTGAGTTTATGACCAAAAGAAATCGAATTTTTCTCTTTTTAAAGGTTTTTATTGATATTTTCTGTTTATTATATTGTCATAGTTGTCCTAAGTATTCCTCCACTTCCTCATATAGCAAAGTGTTTCTTAGAGAGGAAAACAATCAGAACAACTAACTGCTACATTGAAAAAAGTTCAAAAACATGTACATTTTACATGTGACACCTATGGATGTCCCACCTACAGGAAGGGTGGGTTGGACACTCTCTTTGTTCTGAGTCCTTGAGTGATTTTTATAATTTTGTTACATTCACTTTTGCTTTTTGCTGTGTAGTTGTTCTTTCCATTTACTTTATTGTAATTAATGTGTATTTTGTTTTCTTAGCTCTGCTTACTTCACTCAGCTTCAGTTCATATTGATCTTCCCATGATTCTCTGTATTCATCACACGTCTTTTCTTTTTTTTTTTTTGGAGGGCAATTGGGGTTAAGTGACTTGCCCAAGGTCACACAGCTAGTTTTGTGTTAAGTGTCTGAGGCTGGATTTGAACTCAGGTCCTCCTGACTCCAGGGCCGGTGCTCTATTCACTGTGCCACCTAGCCATCCCCAATCTTCAACTTTTGCAGGAGAAATATTCCTAGAAAATGGTGCAGAAGACAAAAACATGAATGCTAATACATTGAACCTATGGGAAATAGGGGAGTGGTTCCTGCAACCACCAAAGAGTATCATCTTTCACTAAAGAGTGCTGAAAATATACTTTTCTGCATTTAATTCTTCATAACAAAACATTGATTCTGATCAACAGGTGCTTTTCCTAACACAGTAACCATGAAATAACCCATAAAATTCAGTACACAAACAAAATTGGTAATACACAAAACATTTTTCTTGCTAGCAATTCCCTAGTATTCTGTGGCCCTTTGTGTTAATCTCAGTGAAAAAAAACCATTGATTTCAGACAATATTCGCTTCTTATTGCACATGAAATCTACAGTTCCATAAATACTGTACAGCAACTAAAATTCTCAAAACTAAGATACTATTTAACCTGAGTCTTACTTTCCACTGTGTCATATGGCGATGTGAGGGCATTGTACTGTATACTATACTGCTGTGACCCTCTTTACTAAAGTCACCCTCTGAAAACCAAGGGAGAGGATACTGGGACTTTTGTCACTGCTGTTGGAAAATGTGGAGAATGGCAAGGTCTCAACATCACCATCCTTGGAGCCCAAAGGACTTGCAGTATAGTTTAAGGGCATAATTGCAACATAAAACTTGAATTTTAAAGTCAAACAATGAAAATATGCAATGAATGCATGTGGGGCTCTTTATACCAGTAGGGTGAACAAGACCAGTGAGGTGCCTGGTAGGATGCCAGCTGCTCCACAAACTTGCAAGTACAGCACCTCTCATTTTTAACTCTATTGCTCATAGCCCTGAATGTGTGAGGTTGCCAATGTAAAAGTGAAAATGAGGTTACTAATAAAAGCATGGGAGTGCTTGAAGTCGTGAAAGTTAAATGTATGAAAGTTAAGGATTGACTCTATTCTAATACATTCATGTACCAGATTTTGTTTAGCCATATTCCACAATTGATGGGCATCTTACCTTATTTCTAATTCTTAGTTATCACAAATAGTGCTGCTATAAATATTTTGGAACATATGGGGATTTTTATCTTATTGCTGACTTCCGTATCATTTCAGTAATGGAGTCTCTGAGTCAAAGGATGTGGGCTTTTTAGTCACTTTCTTTGCATAATTCCAAATTGCTTTGCAAAATAGTTGTACCATTTCACAGCTCCACTTACAGTATATTAGTGTGCTTATCCTTCCACAACCCCTTGAATATTGACTATTGGTATTTTTTGTAATTTTGTGTATTTGCAAGGTATGGGATAAAACCTCAGGGTTGTTTTGATTTGCATTTCTCTTATTATTGGTAATCTGGAACATTCTTTCATGTGGCTTTGAAAACTTTGCAAATCTTTTTTTGAGAACTGTTTGTTCATATCCTTTGACCACTTATTTATAAAAATTTTCTCTTAGTCAAGGTCAATGTAGTTCCTATTCCAAGCCATCTGATGATACAATTTGTTATATTCCAATAAATAGATTTCACCATTATTTTCAATTATCTATATGTCATAACATTCTAAATTGAGTATATTTCCTTGACATAAAATAGGGAATAACAAGTTTTCAATCTGGTTGGTATAAAAAGTATAAGTGGTTAATATATAGTTTATCAAACAACAGAGAATTTGGTTTTTGCTATCTCTTTTCCTCTAGAGATGCAGTAAAGGTCATATTATTCCAACATTTATTAATAAGTAATCCAGAAAATGGCCTAGGGGTAATCAGTGTTTTAAGAACAAGTGACTGTCAATATCTAATGTATACAGCATTTCTTCATGATAAAGTTTTAATGAGGTCAAAATATTCATGTATTACTGAATGAGGGGAAATAGGTTTCATACTATAACCAAAGTATAATGGAATAATTGATTGACATTGTAGATATGTTTGGTAAAAGGTAGAAGAACATTCAAGGGTCACAATAAACAAATTTACAATTCTGAGAAAAGTTTTTGCTCTAAATCTTTTTAACATGGTTCAAAAAATAAGATCCTGGGGCAGCTAGGTGGCACAGTGAATAGAGCACTGACCCTGGAATCAGGAGGACCTGAGTTCCAATGTGGCCTCAGACACTTCACACACTTACTAGCTGTGTGACCTTGGGCAAATCACTTAACCCCAATTGTCTTGCCTCCCCCCCCCAAAAAAAAGATCCTGTAATGGCAAAACAATTTCAATAATCTCAAAAAATGCTATCTGATTAGTCACATCCAAAATTATTTAATAAGGTCTTTGAATAATATCATGTAACAAAAGATTGTACATTTTCCAAATGGAAACATTGTTTTGATAATTGCTAATGGTTTTATAAACTATGGACACTACTGTTGTGGTATAGTATTTTGAAAATGAAAAACAACCTTGTTGAACATTTTATATCTATTCAGAGACCACTTGCAATTGATGGCCAGCCTATTCTTGACCAGTTAAATGATGCACTTAGCATTCTTAAATTTTGTTGGTCCTCTGAAACCTGTTTTAATTGCACATCTAATGTGTCTAGACATACTGGGGTGGATTCAAATGAAATGTGAAGACAAACATTAACATCCTTTATGTAAATGGTCCTTATTGTTGTGGTTTGTCCTTCGTTCTTGAAGAGAACCTTGACATCAGGAAAGTGATGCTATGACTTGCAAGTAAATTGAATTTAAGTGAGGGAGGGCTCACTTAAGTGCAAAGTCACCAGCCTCACTTTCTCCTTTGAAGCCATTTGAATTCAGTGGCAAGACATAAATCAGGATGACTAGAGATGGCCCCCATGTAAATGTATTCATAATTTGAACTTAATTCTAGAAAGGAAAGAAGGAAGAAAATCAGCATTTATTAAGTTCCTACTATGTTCCAGCAACTATGCTAAGTGATTTACAAATATCTCATTTGATCTTCACAACAATCCTGGAGGTTGTTAAGATGTTCCATCATTTCAGCTGTGTCTTACCCTTTGTGACCTGACTTGGGGTTTTCTTGGCAAGGATACTTGAGTGGTTTGCCATTTCCTCTCCAACTCATTTTACAGATGAGGAAACTGAGGCAAACAGGTTTTTGTTTTGTTTTTTTAAAGCAATCGGGGTTAAGTAACTTGCTCAAGGTTACACGGCCAGTTATTTCTGGGTGTGGTGCTGAGTGTCTGAGCCCGGATTCAATCCCAGGTTATCCCGACACTGGAGCCGGTACTCTTCCTTGCTATGCTGCCTGGCCACCCTGGCAAACAGGTTTAAGTGACTTGCCCAAACACACCAAGAAGTGTCTGAGACCAGATCTGAGCTCAAAAAGATGAGTCTTCCTGACTCCTAGTGCCATGCTCTGTCCACTTCACCACCTTGCTATTATTATCCGCATTTTACAGTTGAAAAAATTGTAACTGAAACACGACGCATGTGCTTCAAGTAAATGTAGCAGAATTGTCTTTGATTTTGGCATTAGTCAGCCTCTTGCCTTTAGGGAGGTGTGTGACATGTGTTAATGTAGATTTCGTGAGTAGGGTTCCAGTGGAAGATCCACTGTCTATCATGAGATGGATTTGGAGCAGAAGCAGCACCTGCTATTTAACAAAACTGCCTCATCACGTTGTAAGCTTTACAAAAGACGATTAAAACTTTTCATTTGCTGACGCTGAGACAAAAGTCAGGGGCCCTACCTATGAACTGAATTCCTTTAAGTTTGACTTAACTTAAGCTCGGTTCCCCAGACATAGGGCCCTTCGGCTCTAAATCTCAACTGGTTGCAATGACAAAAGTGAAAAGTTGACAATGTGGCCCAGAAAACTTTACTTTTATAAAATTAAATTTCATTGCTATCTTTTGTTTTCATATTGCCTCAATTTTCCCAGCATTTTCCTCTCCCTGTCCCCAGAGAGCCATCCCATAGAACAAAGATTTTTTTTTATTAAAGAGGAAGGAGCAAAAAAAGAGAGGAAAATATCAGCCAAACTGATCAATACATCAAAAAAAATCTGAGAACATTACAATTCCACACTTGTGGACCACCCAATTCCTCAAAGGAATGATGGGAAGTATCTTCTCATTTTTTTTGTCTTTGGGCCCATGCTTGGTTTTTCTGGTAATTTTTCAACCTTTGTTTTTGACCATTCTGTGACGGTTTTCTCCATTTATGTTATTATGGTCAATGTGTATATATTGTTTTCTTGGCTCTGCTTATTTTTTATTAGTTCATACTAATCTTTCCATGCTTCTCTGTTTTCATCATATTTGGTTTTTTGTTTGTTTGTTTTTTGGAGTGGGGGAAGGCAGGGCAATTGGGGTTAAGTGACTTGCCCAAGGTCACACAGCTAATAAGTGTTAAGTGTCTGAGGCTGGATTTGAACTCAGGTCCTCCTGACTCCAGGGCCAGTGCTCTATTCATGGTGCCACCTAGCCACCCTATATTTGTTATTTCTTATATGCTATAACATACAGAATATTTCCATGACTATGAAAACTAGTATAAAGAATTCTATGAAGCTCCATTAGGAGCAGTGGCCAATGAGTGTGCTCGATCTGAGGCAATCCCTCATACAGAGTATAGACAAGTATGCTATGACTGGCTCCTGTCTACTTATTGGGTGGTAGAGAAAAACCTTCTTCAGTTGTTTGCTGAGATGGGGCTGAACATATACGTATATAAGACATCCAAGGGGGAAGACAACTAACTCAGTGTCTCTTTTTCCCAGTCCTGATCAAGGCGAGGATGGCTGTAAGCCTCTAGGTTGGGATAGAACTATTGGCAATGGTGGCAATGGACCCCTGTCAGTCTCCTCTCTCTCTGTCACGGTGAACCTGAGGCCATGAGTACAAGGCCATATTTCTGTCTATGTTGTGTTTATTCTTTCCTACCTTAGGTGAAGGAGTATTGGAAATGATATGAACTACTTTGTGGCCTGGTGAGCTTCAAAAGGTAGAGAGAGCAGCAGGAATTCAGGCTAGAGTTTGTACCAGAGATTGCAGACAGCCAAACCTGTTGAGGAAAAAGACTCTACCAGTGTGGCCCTACCTAGAGATTCACACCTACAGCTAGCTTCTACAAGGAAGGGAATGACTTTGTCCATTGACTGGACAGCCATATTTGGAAGCAGACTTGGTAGGGAGAATGTTCATCCCAGCCACATTTAGTTAGAGTCCATTGTCCCCAGTTACTGATGTGGTTGGGGAGAAATGTCTTATAATTCTATTCTTGCCATACCTTCTCAGTAAATATCCGTTTGTAAAAGCTAGTTAATATTAATTTGGGACATTAACCAATGGCATGATTTTGAGGATATGTTAACTAGTACTGGCAATTAATGCTGGAAAGAGGGGTATATGGGGTGTTTAAAGAAGACTAGCACTTCTGGTGTGAGAGTTGAACCCCTTTCAGGGTTACTCAGCCATCCACCTTTGGAGTTTACCTTCACCCAACTCTCTCCTGTGTCTCCAGGAAGCTGTAGCATGTGCAGTGACCTCACCAGTAAATCCTTTCTGGAAGATGGACTAAACTCGATTGAAGGTAGCTGAAAGATTTGAGGTCTGTGAGTTAGAGGGATGTCTATCCCAAGCATGTGAAGACTTCTTCTGGTGGAATGGGTGGATGAAAACAATTTATTCCAAAGGCTGTGAAGGGGGCAGCTAGGTGACGCAGTGAATAGAGTACCAGCCCTGGAGTCAGGAGGACCTGAGTTCTAATCTGGCCTCAGACACTTAACACTTACTAGCTGTGTGACCTTGGGCAAGTCACTTAACCCCAATTACCCTGCCTTCCCGTCTCCAAAAACAACACAAAATAACAACAACCCAAAGACTATGAAGGAGGCTGAAGCAGGCGCTGTAGATTTAGAGCTTGCTCAGGCATCAAGTAGATGCCAAGGTCATCTCCTTCATCCTGGGCCATTACCAGTTGTCTTGACTTTTGTTCTGCCACTGGATTTTGATGACTCAGGAAAAGAGAGTGAGGCTGATGCCTTTTTGCAACCCTTCCTCACTTAAATCCAACTCATTTGCAGCTCAAGACATCATCCATGATGTCATTGGAGAACAGAGAACAGACAACAATGAAGGCTAGAGCAGATAGCACCAGAGAAGATCCCCATGATCCTTCAGGGTACCCTGTGTATGCAGAAATGTAGCCAGCTATAAGCCCTCTGGAGACCGAGCTGCAATGTGAGGGGCAGTTGGGTTAAGGACTACAGATTTTTGTCATTGGAATAAAGAAGTCCTACACGTATGCATTCTAATTAGCTCTTTGCTCTGTATTACTAAAGAGCTTGTCTCTTGGAAGCTAAAAACTTCCATTTCCTCCAGGAGAAAAAGCTATTATTGGTTAGTCCTAATTCAGGCCTGTCTAATGATAGTAGGACAGGTTTGGAATTGGGATGAAATCAGACACTGGTAGACCTTTTAACAATTACAAAGAGAAATTTACTTAGCCATAGGATTAAAAGGCTATTTAGCAAAGATATAGCTTTGATTTGGTAGAGCAGAATTTTTCTGCTTCTTTGTGAACAAAGCTGGCCATAGTCAGGCCCAAGGAGGAGCAATGACCTCCTCCACTGGGACTGGCTTTTGTACTTAGGCCACCCAGAAGCTACAAAAGTGGCCCAAACATTCCCTGAGTTAAATAAGTCTCTAGTTTCAATACCCTTTAAGAAAAAAATGTAGTCTAGCTTATATAACATATGTGGCTCCTGCCACAGCTGCTCTCCCCTAGTTCATTGACTAGGTGTCTGTATGAAGGCCCTGCCTTTCTGAAACAGCTGATTCTCATCCTCTAGGCTCTACCTAGAGAGGGCAAAGCCCATTCCTCTCATCATGAGGAAGCAATAGCCCCTCAGCTACAGGCCGCAGGTGAAGGCAGTAAGACTGAGTATGGGAAGGGAGAGGGATAGCCCAGAGACACAATGCAGTGAGCAGAGGGAGCATGGTGCCCAGTGGCCAGGAGATCTAGGGAAAGAAGGGGGGTTAGCATCAGCAGCCACATAACATCAGCACCATGAGACGCCCCTCAGCAAGCATACCCTTAACATACATGTTCTCATTCAAAATCACACAGAATTTTAGAATTGGAAGGGACCCCAGTGTCCCTCTGCCCAACCCAGACCCCAGAAGGAATCCCTACTGTAGTATATCTGGTCACTCAGCTTCCTCTTGAAAACCTCCAGTGCGGAGAAGCCCACCAAGGCGGCCCATTTCACTTTTTCCTGGTATTAAGCCTCGATGTTCTTCTTTTACACTTCTACCTCCTGCTCCCGAGTTCTACTTTCTGGGGTCCGATGGAACAAATCGGATCCATTTCCCAAATGACAGCTCTTCCAATATTTGAACATAGCTAGGACATCCCACCCCACCCCTCAGTCTTCTCTTCTTTCAGGCCAAACAACCCCAGTTCTGTCCACTGATTCTCTTATGGCATAGACTCAAAGCCTTTACTATTCTGGCTATCTTCTTCTGGATGTGTTCCAACATTTAAGTGTCCTTTCTAAATTGGGGTACGAACACTAAATATTCCATTTGTGGCCTGACCAGGTGTAATGGTAAATTTAAAGATCTTCCCTGCCCCTAGGCTAAAGTGCACCTGGAGCCTGGGGTGGGAGGCTTGTTTTTCAATAGATACTTTTTGATTGGCCAGTGGGCCCAAAAGGTTGTTACATTCTCTGAGCCAGGAGAAGGCTATATAAGCCCTGATGTGTAGCTTTGTTTTGGGGGCTCACTTTGAGAAGTGTTCTGTGATTTGATCTGGATTCTGGGAAGCCGTTGTCCAGAACCCCCCTGGTTTTGAAAAACCCAGATGTTGAAACCCAGATGTTGATTGGGTATGGATGTAATGGCTGGACAGTTTGGAAAGCTGTCTACTTGATCTGTTTCTGTCTTGATAATTCTGCCTGTATACTTTGAAGTTTGGGGTGCTGACCTTTTTCCCCTGAAGAAGGTAAATGATATATGTCTGACTGATTAAAGTAAGCTTGTTAACCCATTTTGAGATGCTTTCCTTTATCAAAGCAGATCCAAGAACCTGTATTGGCAGCAAACCCTGAGGACGCTTGGGGTGCCTGCTGCTACACCAGGGAAGAGTCACCATAGCAGGATGGTCACTTTCTTATTGCTGGAATGTGTGTGTGTGTGTGTGTGTGTGTGTGTGTGTGTGTTTTAAAGCAATTGGGGTTAACTAACTAGCTCAAGGTTACACGGCCAGTTATTTTGTGTGGGTGCCAAGTATCTGAGGCTGGAACTGACCCCGGGTCAGCGCTCTTACTCACTGCGTCACCTGGCTGCCCCTGAGAATCTGTGTTTCTTAATGTAGCTTCAAATCTCCTTAGGGTTTTTGGATGCTGTATTGATTTTATAATCCACTAAAAACTCATAGTTCACTGAAACCTCCAGATATTTTTCAGACAAATTACTATCTCACCATTCTTTTTCTAACTTGTGCTCATGAAGTTGATTTTATTAATTTCCATTCTTAGATTTAGCCCAATGCTGTAATTTGTCCATATCATCAAACCATTAACAACTACTAAATATGTGTGTACAAGATTTGACATGTATTCTCATATGTGTACTTTCTCTGACTTTTGTTTGCTATCTAGGGTATTGACTGTGTAAATACAATGAAGCGGACACGTGTGAGATGTTGTGTAAACAGAAATGGCAAGGTTTGACAATAGATTGGATTTGTCAGGGGCCAAGGATAATAGGGAGCTTTTGGACATGGGTAAGTGAAAGAATGGTGATGCCTTCAACAGACCCTTCCAGGTGATCTTCCATGGGCGATCCCATTGTGCGTCTACTCTTCCCACTAATAGAGTGGATATTTGTGGATGAGGGTTCACTAAGTTTATGGGAGTGAAGAATGTCCTACTGACACTTTTCTTACTATTTTATTTCAGAAAAGACTTCTGTTTTGACCTAATTGTGTCCTCTGGATAACTAGTAAAAGCAATCCCATCAGCAGGGATTTGTGAGTTATGGTTCTGAATAGATGTGGACCCTCAGGATTTCTTGAACATCAGGGTAGTACTTTTGTGGGACCCACATGTGAGAAGGAAAGCCCCGTGTGCAAAGGGGGAGCCCCACATGTGAGGGGGGAGCCCTAGGCTCTACACATACATAGTTCACCTATTTCTGCCCTCTCTTATGCTTTCCCACAATATCCAGAACAGGATCATACATAGGGGGCGTAGACACAGAAATGTATAAACCCTTTGACCCAAGTCTTCCTCCTCCCTATGCTGCCACCTCATGTCCCTTTTGTTCAATCAGTCAATCAATAAGCCTTTATTAAGTGCCTACTCAGTGTCAGGCACTGTGCTACAAGCTGGGAATATAAAGAGAGGCAAAGACAGTTCCTGCCCTCAAGGAGTTCACAATCTAATGGGGGAGACAACATGCAAGCACAGTGTACAAGCAAGCTACATTTAAGACAAATAGGAAGTAATCAACAGAGGGAAGACAGCAGAATTAAGGGGGGTCGGGAAAAACTTCCTGTAGAAGGTGGGATTGTCACTGGAGCTTGAAGAAAGCCAGGGAAGCTGGGAGGTTTCCTCTGTATGCTCTAAGGAGGGGCATGGGGATGGGGGTGGGAGCTGACTTCCTGATGCTTCAACCTCTCTGCTGAATCCATCAGTCCTCTGCCTCCACGCCTTAGTCTACCACTTCCATCCAACCTTCCAACCCCCATTCTTTATAATATAATATTTTAGGAATCTCCCCATCCCATTCAATACCTCCATGCTGCCTACCTCCATTTGGGATCATGGCGGTGGGAGGTGATCCAAAAACACTTTACTCCTATGACCACATCTGGAGCTGTGGCCACACCTGGAACTGACCCCTTGGCAGAATAAAAGCTGTGCTTCATTTAATTTATGTTGGGCACTTGATGTGCACTCAGTCCTTTGGGGAGCACAAAGGAAGAGGGAGATAAATTCCTGATTCTTAGGGAGTTATGATTTGCCTTGGGAGAGGTATGACAGATGGGGCAGCTAGGTGGCACAGTGGATAGAGTCAAGAGCCTAGAGTCAGGAAGATGAATCTTCCTGAGTTCAAATCCAGTCTCAGATACTTACTAATTGTATGACCTTAGGCAAGTCACTTAACCCTGGTTACCTCAGTTTCCTCATCTGTAAAATGAGCTGGAAAAGGAAATGGCAAGCCACTCCAGTGTCTTTACTAAGAAAACCCCAGATGAGGTCATGACTGAAAGGAATGGACAACAACAAAAGACATGACAGACACAATGAAATTAAATTACTTTAATTTTAATTATTCAGCAAATATTTAGGGCACATCTCTCTAGAGGTCAAGCCAATGGCTAGTTGGTCTTACTCCTCTTGGAACTCCCTGAAAAACTGAATGGAGCTGTTACTCTGGAGCAACTCCCTTTGAGTACAGGGTAAGGGGGGGGGCCCTCTGGGCTGCCATTAGTGTTCAGAGTGCCCACCAAGGGACATTTTTGTACAAACTTCCAGGCAGGTGTGCACCTTGGGTGGCCCTGGGAAAGGCAAGACCCATCAGGAAATAGATCCAGAGTACTGGAAGGCTCTGGGGCTGGTAGTGCCTTTGGGGTACAAGGACTCTAATGGGAGAATTTCTCTTCAGTGAAAGTGGATGAAATAAGATGTTTTGGGATCCTTCACTTTTTGTCTTCCCCTCCAGTTTTTCCACTCCCAGCAGCTGAGGAGTCACTGAGGTGGAGGAGAAAAGCTGAATTCTATTTCTTTGTTTCCAAATGGATCCTACCTCCTCCTCACCATCCCTCGCTAGACTATAAATTCCTTGGATGCAGGAACTGTCATGTTTACTGCTCTCTCTCTCTCTCTCTCTCTCTCTCTCTCTCTGTCTGTCTCCCCTCTCTCTCTCCTCAGCATTAAGCACTGGTAGTGTAGGTACACATAGTAGGTACACAGTACTGAGCCTTATATTTCACTGAAAACATTGGGAGGAATTTACCAAGGGCTACCCCTCTCATGACTCCTCATGTCCCATGATTTAGATGCTGTCCCCCACCTTCTCCTCTTTTAGCCCTATCTCACATGAAGAGGTTGTCCCTCTTACCAAGGCAAGCCCCTCTCCATGCACAGGTAAGCCCATTCCATCCCATCTTCTCCAGCAGATTACTTCATCTATCACCATGCCCCCTTACTAATCTTCAAAATTCTCCCTGTGTCACCAGCTGCTTCCCTGTTCCTATAAATATGGCCACATCTCTTCCATCCTCCCAGAACTCTCCCTTGGACTGTCGATCCCCACTAATGATCCTCCTGTATTTCTTCTCCCTTTCCTGGCTAGACTCCTTGAGAAGGCTGCTTACACTAGCTGTTTCCACCTCCTTTTCTCTCACCCTCTTCCAAAAGCTTTTCAGTCAGGCTTCTAGTCTCATCTTTCAGCCAAAACTGCTCTCTCCAAAGTTACCCATGATCCCTTAGTTGCCAAACCTAATGGCCTTTTCTCAGTTCTCATCTTTTTTGTCCTCTCTGCAATTCTCAATCTCATTTTAGTTCTTGATATATTCTCTTTTCTCTGGGTTTTCATGATGTTCCTCTCTCCTGGTTCTTTTCCTATCTGTCTGACCATTTTTCAGTTTGCTGTACCAGCTAATCATGAGTGTCCCCCAAGTCTCTATGCTGGGCCCCCTCCTATTCTCCCTCTATACAATTTCACTCAGTCATATCATCAATTCCTTTGGATTCAATTATCATCTCTGTGCAGATAATTCTCAGATCTAAGTATCCAGCCTTAACTTCTCTCATGACCTCTAATCTCATTCATATTTCTAGTAGCTAAGTGGCATCATGGATAGAGTGCTGGGCCTGGAGTCAGAGAGACCTGAGTTCAAATCCTGTCTCGGATATTTACTAGCTGTGTGACTTTAGGCAATTTACTTACCTCTGTCTGCTTCAACTATAAAATTTGGATAATAGGGGTGGCTAGGTGGTGCAGTGAGTAAAGTGTTGGCCCCAGAGTCAGGAGGACCCAAGTTCGGTTCTCAGCCTCAGACACTTAACACCCACACACCCACACACCCACACACCCACACACACACACACACACACACACACACACACAC
>NW_027187360.1:27541257-27545261 GCF_028583685.1 Petaurus breviceps papuanus
CACACACACACACACACACACACACACACACACACACACACACACAAACTAGCCGTGTAACCTTGGGCAAGTTATTTAACCCCAACTGCCCTCCAAAAAGGCAAATTAAAATAAAATAAAGCATTTGATAAAAAAAAATAAAAATAAAAAATCACACTAATCAAAAAAAATTTGGATAATAACAGTACCTATCTCATAGGGTTGTTGTAAGGAGTAAATGAAATAGTGCTGGCACATATAAGCACTTAACAAATGCTCATTAACAAATCCCGCTCCTTACTCTTGCCCACGTTGGACAGTCCAAACCGAATGAATGTCCCATAGACATATTAAACTCAACACATCCAAAATGGAACTCATTTTCTTTCCCCCGAAGCCCTCTACTCTTCCTTACTTCTGATGACTGTTGAGGGCACCACTCTTCCTCCTCGGTTTCTCTCACCACCCCCTCCTCTCACATCCAATCTGTTGCTAAGTCCTGATCTGATGATTCTACCTCTGTAGGATTTCCCTATAGCCCTCTTCTCTCCTCTGATGCCACCACCACTCTAGTGTGGGCCCTCATTACCTCACACCTGGACTACTGCAATAGCCTGTCTCAAGTCTTTCCCCTACTCCCATCCCCCACTCAGCTGTCCAATGATCTTCCTGAAGCCAAGCCTGATCATATCACACTGCATTGCCCGCCTTCAGTAATTTCCATCACCTCCCTGTCCTCTCCAGGACTGAATATAAAGCTCTCTGCTTGGCTTTGAAAGTCTTTCATACACATGCTATCCGACTTCAGATAGGGCACTAGTGGGTGGCTCAGCCTGCAAACTGAAGCCTGTTTTCTTTCTTTTTTTTTTTTCAGACATGTCTAATGGAGGAATTTGTTTTGCAAGAATATGCATATCTGTAATAAGTTTTTGTTGCATTCTCAGTGAGTGAGAGGAGAGGATAGAGGAAGAGAATTTGGAACTAAAAAATAAAATAAAATAAAATTTAAATATAAAGTCTTTCATAACTTTACCCCTCCTGCCTTTCCAGTCTTCCACCTCACCCACCACTATGTTCTCTGTCAGCCTCCTTTAGGCTGCTTGTATAAGACACTCAGTCTTCTGACTCCTGCTGTTTTTACTGTCTCCTATACCCAGAATTCTCTCCCTTCTCATCTTTGTCTCCTGCCTCCCTTCAAGTCTCAGCTAAAATCCTGTTGGTATTTAGTAATTTTTCAAACATGTCCAATTCTTCGCGACCCCTTTTTGCGTTTTCTTGGCAGAGATATTGAAGTGGTTTACTATTTCCTTCTTCAGCTCATTTTACAGATGAAGAAACTGAGGCAAACAGGGTTGAGTGACTTGCCCAGGGTCACACAGCTAATAAGTGTCTGAGTCTGAATTTGAACTCAGGTCTTCCTGACTCCAGGTCTGGCACTCTATCTATTGTGCCATCTAGCTGCCCTAGCTAAAATCCTACCTTCTGCAAAAAGCCTTTCCATGTTCCAATTAATGTTACTGCCTACTAAGATTATCTCCAATTTGTACTGTATAGATATTGTTTGTACATAATTTTTGCATTCTACTTCCCCTATTAGATTGTAAAAGGAGAATAAGGACTGTTTTTGTCTTTCTTTTATTCCCAGCACTTGGCACAGTGGCCAGAACATAGTAAGCACTTAATAAATGGCTGTTGACTTGTTTACTCAGTAAATGTCTATTGAATGGATTTATGTACGTTCTTATGAAGCTTATCCCTAGAACTTTATCTAGAGAGGATGGTTGAGACTTTTCCCATGGAACTAACATCTGACATAAGGAGGAGTATTTTCTTCATCTTGGACCTTCCTTCTCAACTCCTATAATGCTGGTAGTTGGACATTCTAGGGCAGGGGTTCTTGACCTCTTTGGTATCCAAGTGAACACAAAAAAATCCTGTTGGTAGTCTGGTGAAGCCTATGGACCCCTTTTCAGAATAATGTTTTAAAAGAGTTTAAGGAATATAATTTAAGTTAATTTAAATTTCAGTTAGAGGTTAGTAAAAAATAAAGATGCACATATATTTATTTATTTCCCTGGCCCAATTCAGGGACCTCCTGAAATCTGTCTACAGGACCCCAGGTCAAGAACCTCTGCCTTAATGGTCAAAGACAATTCCAAAAGACTCATGATGGAAAATCTATCCATATCCAGAGAAAGTACTATGGAGTCTGAATGAAAATTGAAGCATACTATTTGCTCTTTTTTTGTTTTTTCTTTCTCATAGTTTTTCTCTTTTGTTCTGATTCTTCTTTCACAACATGACTAATGCAGAAATATGTTTAATATGATCATACATGTATAGCCTATATCAGATTGCATGCTATCTTGGGGAGGAGGGGAGGAGAGGAAGGGGAATTCAAAATCTTTTAAAAGTGAATGTTGAAAACTACAATAAAAATTTTAAAAGGATGTTTGCCTTAAGGGATGGGCTGCTACTATTTCCTCCCTGTTTTGCCCCATGATAAAATTCCTGGTTTCAGCTCTGCTTAGTCCTATTACTTCTCAACCTCAAGATGTGAAATAGATAGCCTGCCAGAAGTACACTCTAATGAAGCTAGTAATGTCCAGATTTGGGTCCTGGAATCACTGTTGTCTTAACCAAACAACAGTAATAATGACATTTATATAGAACTTGAAAGTTTGCAAAGCACTTTACAAACATTATCTTGTTTAAACTTCACAATTCTATTAGATAATGTGGGTATAATTAACCTAGTTTACATATGAGAAAAACTGAGACCCAGAGAGGTTAAATAATTTAACCACGATCACACAGTTAAGAAATGTCAGAGATGGATTCTGAATTGAGATCGTCCTGACCCATGGTCCAGAACTCATCAGTTCACCATCACCTTTTATAAGACACCTTTTATAGAGAGTATGACCCCTGTAACTCTTGAGACCTCTTTCCTATACCCTTGGGTCCTAGCTTGAGTATGATTTCCCTTAAGCCTATTAACAGATTGCACTTCACTATAGTAATTATTCATCAAAGGAATGCAATATCTGATCTGACCACTCGTTGGTTCCACATGAAACACCAAGTAAGTGTGTATCTCCAATGTGTGCATGTGTAGGTAAGCCTTCCTAAGAAGCTGCAGTCTCTCTACCAAACACCAGAGGGCACTCAATCTGAAAAAGTTTAGGTTGCTCCCTCCAGGTCTGGAATTAATCTAAAGGATGGAGTCTCTTTTGGACCATGAAAATATGAAATCCAGGACCTGTGCACAGCTCTGTCACATCATGCAGTTTGCTGCCCTTGGTAAATGTGAATAATCCCCGACACATCCTGGTGATGGAGGGAAGGGCACATATCCTCTGGTGTGCCCAAGTCATCACAAACAGCTTTGCTAATCTTCCTCTCCCTGAATCATTATCCTTACAAGCCCAGAGGAAGGTGATGCTTTAAAACGATGATATGTGGGCACCGGTTACAAAGGTATTTTTGTTTTCAGGAAAGCATTGGACTAAGTACACTCTCCACACTTTCACATATAGTCTAACTACCCCTGGTTGGGTAGGCATCTGAGCTAGTGCTGCCACCTTGTGGGCATAGACAGGGATTACATCCTGGGGACAAAATACCTTGGTAATAACCCCATTACTTAGCATGGACTAAGCAGCAATGGTGCTGCCATTTTTTCTATTCTATTCCATTCCATTGTATTCTATAAATTCACTCTGAGTCAATCAGGGTCCAAACATTGACCAAGTGGGGTTTGGCCTGAGACCTATTGTTGGCCAGTCAGTGTGAGTCAGAGTAATTTGGGTTTAAGGCATGGTCCTCAAGAAAGAAATTAACCTGTAAACTGCAAGATATCTTTTCAGGTTTCAGCAATCAAAATTTATATTCCTGTGTGCAGAGCACCTTCAGGTAAGGGTATGATACCTAATGCGGACAAGGACAGAGGGAAGGGAAGGAAAGGGGAGGGGAGGGAGAGATAGAGAGACAGAGAGACAGAGACAGAGAGACAGAGAGAAGAG
>NW_027187360.1:27545661-27602593 GCF_028583685.1 Petaurus breviceps papuanus
TTTTTTTTTTTTTTTTGAGTAGGTAAAAGAGGCTATTCTTTGCCTCATTTCTGACCTAGCCTCAATCACCAAATGGGTGTTGCCTCAGTCAAACTGAGGCCTGGGAAAGACCTTAGCTTACAAAGACAAAGGTCTTCCACTGCATCCAAAGCCATTTCCAGTTGTCCTGACCTATATCTTGCTGCTGGACTCAGATTTCTCCAGAGGAAAAAGTGAGAATGGTGATTTTGCACAGCCCTCCCTTACGTAAATCCAATTCACTTGCACAGCATGGTATCACCTCCCTGATGTCATGTCCTCTTTGAAAACAAAGAACAAAACAACAACAACAATTCTATAAATATAAATGTTAAGCACCTACTATGTACCAAGTCCCATGCTGCCTGGGGGATTTGCAGTTTAATAGTGTTGAAGGGGGGGGGGTGAATGGGAAACTAAGACCTTCACACAGAAATAAATATAAATAAATATAACACAAAGATGTGGCAAAAACAAAGACTGATTGATTGTAGAATCTTTTTTAGAAAGCAACCTGGGGGCGGCTAGGTGGCACAGTGAGTAAGAGCGCCAGCCTCCGGAGTCAGGAGGACCCAGGATCGGAGTCAGGAGGACCCAGGATCGATCGGTTCCAGCCTCAGATACTTAACACCCACATAAAAAAATTGGCCTTGTAACCTTGAGCAAGTTACTTAACCGCAATTGTTTAAAAAAAAAAAAGCAATCTGGTATTATATCATAATCAGCCATTCAGTCAAAAAACATTTTTTAAGTGCCTGTTAAGTGGTGGGGACACAAAGAAAGGCAACAGATAGCCCCTACCCTCAAAGAACCTTACATTCTAATGAGTAAAGAAAACACACAAAAGGAAGCTGAAAGGGGAACCAGGAGAAAGGAGTTCAATGGAGGATGGGTGGGTGGGAAATGAAGAGATGTTTTGTCTGGGCACCCTCCTTAAATGGAGGTTCTAGGAGATTCTCTTCATGTCCAATCTGATGGGAGGAGCCCCAAGGGCAGAGAGTGCTGATGAGGTGTGATTTCCAGGGCCGAAGTGATTGTCCTAGAAGAAGAGGTTCCTGGGGCCTGATGGAGCAGTGCAGAGGAATACAGCTGGATGGGAAATTTTGTAACCAAAGAGTCACAAAAGTTATTATATCCTTTCGACTCAATAATTCCCTTATTAGGAATATGTCCTGAAAGTATTGTCAAGAATGACCAAAAAAACTATTTGTTCAAAGATTTTCACAGCAGCATTAAATATATTTGCAAAGAAACTGGAAGCAATTTCAATTACTAACAATGGAAGAATGGTTTAATCAATTATAGTACATTAATATAATGGAAAACTAATGCTATTAAGATGTACAAATATGAGTAACTCAAAGAAATCTGGAAAGACATTTAGGAAATAATTCAAAGTAAGGAAAACAGACAGAAAAACAAAATAAACACTAACTAAGACCATATAAATGGAAAAATGGATGAGAAAGAATCAACAAAAAGTCTTGATGAGACTTAGGAGTGACTGAAAAGTTTTTTTTAAGATACTTTATGCATTGACATTAATTTAAAGATAAACATTTGTTTTTAAGTTTAAAGTGAATGATTTATTAAAAATGAAGAGGAATCTTAACATTAATGTAGATAGTTACTAAGCTAAGTTGTTATTTATATTCAATATTCTTTTAAAGAAAAGATTTATAGAGAAATAAAAAATGTTTATGATATAACGAACATGCGATAAATGCATGGATGGTTGGGGATGATGGCATTGTTCCCTGCCTTTTCCATGTCTACACCAGACATCCAGATCCACACATTTCAGAACTCCAAACCAGAGTCATATGGCCTTTGGTTCTGAGGAGTAACAGCCAGGAAATGATGGTCAGGGAGCTCCTTGCTTCCCCTCTCTTCTCCCACTTCCAATCCAGGACCCTTAGCGCTAAGAATTTGCTCCAATTCTTCACCAGCTTTCCAGTTTATCAGTTTCCCTCCCCTTAACCTCCTATATCCAACTAGTTACCAGGTCAAAATAGCTCTTGCATTAATCTTTTCCTTTTCATTCTCACTGTCACTACCCTAGTTTTCACCTTAACATTTCACCTGGCAGATTGTTTAGTTCAGTCATTTCAATAATGTCTGATTCTTCATGACCCCATTTGGGTTTTCTTGACAGAGATATGGGAGTGGTTTTCCATTTCCTTCTCCAACTCATTTTACAGATGAGGAAACTGAGGCTAAAATGGTTAAGTGACTTGCCCAGGGTCACACAGCTAGTCTGAGGTCACCTCTGAACTCAGGTCTTTCTGACTCCAGGTCAGGCACCATATCCATTGTGCCATCTACTGGTCATTACATTGTAATAGCACCCACATTGCTCTGCCAACAGTCCTTCAACCCATCCTATATTCCTACTACTATAAGACTGGTCTTCCCTGGAAGCACAGTTCAGATCACACTATTCTCCCTCCCCTCGCCTTAAGAAACCTATATTCTACAAGGTATTGCATCTTTTTTTCATGCTCTGGCACTTAACACACAGAAAGTACTTAATAAATGCTTTGATGAATGAATGAACACACATAATAATTCTACAAGCATTCATTTAAGATGCCTCTGTGTGTGTGTGGTGGGGGGAGCGGGTCACTGTCTCTGGGAATACGGAAAATGTAAAGGGAAATGAAAATAGTCCTTCAAGGGGCTTGCAGCCCCCGAATCTCACCCCCTTTCAGATACATGACTCAGGTTCTTTAGATGCCTACGTCCGTTCATCCAGAGATGGACATACAGAGACCCACAGAGAAAGAAACAGACACATCTGTGTATGCCTTGCACAATCATATACCTACACAAACCTGTGCAAACAAATGCCAACCAAGATGCAGTTATATGGGTAAACATATAAACATATGTACCCACCTCCCAGACCTAGATCTTGTGGTTAAAAATGTTAAAATTGGGGCAGCTACCTAGCGCAGTGACTAGAGCACTGGCCCTGGAGTCAGGACGACCTGAGTTCAAATCTGGTCTTAACACAAAACTAGCTGTGTGACCTTGGGCAAGTCACTTAACCCCAATTGTCCTGCCTTCCTCCCTCAAAAAAAAAAAAAAACTGTTAAAATGTTGGTTGTTGTCCATTCTTGAAAAGGACCAAAATGACACCATTAGAGTCAAACTACAGTGTGACCGACTGTGGCTGATCAGACCAATACAAGCTTGGAATGTTCTACCACAGGTCGGGCACAAATAGCCCATGAACATTTGGGGTGGATTCTCTAAATTTGCGCATCTAGTGTTTCTTTTGAGCTGTTTCAATTCTGCTTTGCTCATAGAGCATAGAACCTTCTTGATGAGGGCACACCATGCTGGGTGGTCCTGGTCTCCCAAGTTACACAATTAATTTCAAAATTCTTAAGAGAGACTTTGAGAGGGGCAGCTAGGTGGCACAGTGAATAAAGCATCGGCAGGTGGAGTCTGGAGTACCTGAGTTCACAAATGACCTCAGACACTTGACACTTACTAGCTATATGACCTTGGGCATGTCACTTCCCCCCTCCAAAAAAAAAAGAGAGGGAGACCTTGAGAGTGTCCTTGTATCACTTTTTCTGACCACCATGTGAGTGCTTGCCCTGTGTGAGTTCTCTGTAAAATAGTCTTTTTGGCAGGCATTATGTTTGGCATTTGGACAATGTGGCCAGCTCATTGGGGTTGTACTCTCTGCATTAGAATTTGAATGCTTGGCAATTTAGTTTGAGAAAGGACTTCATTTTCCGAGGTGAGCTTCAGAATCTTCCTAAGACAATTCACCTGGAAGCGATTCAGTTTCCTGGCATGGCGCTGGTAGACTGTCCAGGTTTCACAGGCATGCAACAATGAGGTCAGCACAATGGCTCTGCAGACCTTCAGGGTGATAGTCAGTCTAACCCTCTTCTCCCCTACACTTCGCTTTGGAGCTTCCCAAACACTGAGCTAGCTTTGGCAATGTGTGTATCAACAGCATTATCAATGTGTGCATCCCTGTGTGGTGAGTGAACTTATCCACAGCATTCAAAACTTCTCCATCTGCTGTAACTGATGGTTCCCCATATAGAAGGTGTGGTGGTGGCTAGCTGATGGAGTGCCTGTGTTTTCCTGGTGTTCATTGTTAGGCCAAAAGTAGCACAAGCAGAAGAGAATTTGTCGCATTTCAGCTTCAGAGGCTGCACCGAGTGCACAATCATCTGTAAACAAAAAACCATTCACCAACACTCCTTTCACTTGGGTCTTGGCTTGTAGCCTTTTCAAGATGAAGAATTTACCATCAGTGTGGTCACTGACTTTGATGCAGTATACACAGTACCAGGCCTGCTTACATTGTGTCACTTCCACATGACAGCCCGTCAAGTGTGTTAAGACATGTGCAATGTCTTCCCTATATCTTCTCTTCTTCTCCAGTTCCTTCAGCTGATGCTCACATAGCATGATTTCAGGCCACAGTTACCATCTTTTCATCTTTCTCTGGAGGTCCTCCAGGAAAAGGAATTGAACTTAATCAGTAGGCATTTAGGAAGTCACCAAAGACTTCTGAGTAGAAGAATCTACAAGACCAGATCTTTTTGTAAGAATGATTATTCAAGGGGCGGCCAGGTAGCACAGCTAGTAAGAGCACCGGCTCCAGTGTTGGGAAGACCTGGAGATTGAATCCCGGGCTCAGACACTTAGCACCCACCCAGAAACACCTGGCCGTGTAACCTTGAGCAAGTTACTTAACCCTGATTGCTTAATAAAAAAAAAAAAAAAAAGAATGATTATTCAAGGGACAGGTAGGTGGCGCAGTGAATAGAGCACCAACCCTGGAGTCAGGAGGACCTGAGTTCAATTCTGCCCTCAAACACTTAACACTTACTAGTTGTGTGACTTTGGGCAAGTCACCTAACCCCAAATGCCCTGTCTTCCCCCTCCAAAAAAAAGACCAAAGAAAAAGCATGATTATTTTTAAAAAATGATTATTCAAAGGAGATAATACATGTAAAATTGCTTTAGCATTGTAAAATGTAAGATTTTAATTCAATGAGTATTTATTAAGTACTTATTGTATGTCAAGCATTGTGCCAGTGATGGGGATACATGAACAAAATTTTTTAAACACCTCAAAGAGTTTACATTCTATTGGAACATAATGTGCGTGATGTATTATTAACTGTAAAATATATTTAAAATAATTGCCCAGACTGGGGGCAGGGATAATTAGAATGCATGCTATCTTGAGATGGGGGAGAGGAGAAAATTTGGAACACAAAATCTTGTGGAAATGAATGTTGAAGACTAAAAATAAATTAATTAATAAAAAAATAAAATAATTACCCAGTGTGGAGTGGGGAGAGACAGGGAAGATCAGGGATAGGGAACAATTCCATTATGAACCACAGTTTGCTAACAATAGAGTGAGGATCCAGAAGGTTCGATGGAAGAGAGCTAAGAGTGGTATTGAGAAGAGAACGTTGGTTAGGAAAGGGGGCTTAGGCTTATGAAGCCTAAAGTTCAGAAGTGCAATGATTCCAAATAGTACTATATAGAGCAGTAGACCTAGTTGCAAAGGTAATATTGATTTAATTATCAGTCTTAGAGAAAGAGGTGGTAGGGAGAGAGTGTCACACAGTATTAGAAGTGGTATTTGAACTCAAGTCATCTTTCTATTATGATATGATGCTTCTTGCGGTGTCCTTGAGCTATTGAAGGTCACATCGGTACTCAGTTTTCCCCCATCTCTTCCTATGTGGTCTTGGTTTTTGTTTCAACCTTTTTCAGTCATGTCTGACTCTTCATGACCCCTTTTGGGGTTTTCTTGGCAAAGATTTGCCATTTCCTTCTCTAGCTCATTTTACAGATGAGGAAACTGAGGTAACCAGGGTGATGTGACTTGCCCAGGGACACACAATTAGCAAGTGTCTGAGGCCAGAATTGAACTCAGGTCTTCATGACTCCAGGCCCAGCACTCTATTCAGTGAGCCATTCAGCTGCCCCAGTCTTGGGTACAAAGTGTTTGAATGGGCAATGTGTCCCAACCTTCTACTGCAGCTAGTCCTTTAATAAGGATGACCCTCTAATTCCACATCTGTCACTTGCAACCTCTGTGACCCTGGGCAAATCTCCTCTTTGGGTCTTAACTTCCTCATTTGTAAAATGAAGGCGTTATAGTTGACCCAATTCTAAATCAGGACTAGTATCATGAATCTCCCTTTGGACTATAACATGGCTGCTGTGTCTACTTCATTTCCAATTGATTCTCTCACTCTTCTTGGGAAATTCCAGCCTGGTACTGACAATGACCCAAAGAAAGAAGAGGAAGACAAAGGTTAATCCTAGAAAGACCAGGCTTTGAAGCAAAAATGCGTTTGGTTCTTCAAAATATTCTTAAATTCTGGTCCTTCTAGGGCAGAAGAGGTTTCTAAAAAGTAGAAGGCACCAGAGGCAGGATAGGAGGATCTTCATGTTAGGAGGCATCTGAGTGATAATCTTAAGTCTATTCCGATAGCCTGATTTCATAGGTGAGGGGACTGAGGCTCAGCCAGGGGAAGCAACTTGTCTAAGGTAACCCAGCTAGTGAC
Source organism: Petaurus breviceps papuanus (assembly GCF_028583685.1). Lineage (NCBI taxonomy): Eukaryota > Metazoa > Chordata > Mammalia > Diprotodontia > Petauridae > Petaurus > Petaurus breviceps. The sequence goes on from NW_027187360.1 coordinate 27,552,246, forward strand.
ATAGTCAATGCAAGAACCCATGGGTTCTGACTCTATGCCCAAGAAAGAAAAAAATACAATACAGCAATACTGCGCGCACTGAGAGCCTCCGGGGCAGCAGATCATGTACTGAGTGCTGGGGGAAGATAAACGGGGAAACTTGGGAGGAGAGAAAAAAAAAAAAAAGGAGAATAGCTAGGAATCCCAGAAATTGAGAACAGCGCACCCTTTTGCAACCCTAGGCTCTCCGGGGATGTCATGCATGACATCAGCCACGAGATGGCGGTATTGTCCACCCCGTCCCCACCTGGGCGCTCCCTCTATTGCCCCCTCTCGGTGTAAGGTATACATGACACCTTTCAGGCTCTAATCCCAAGGGATCCAGCCTGGGGAGTGAAGATCGAGGCGGAGGATGCAAGTCACAGCCAGGTCTGAGTCCTTAACAGTTACCCATTCAGGGGCCGTAAATTTAAATTATGGGTCAAACCAACCAATTGAGAGTAAGGGAGGATGTCACAGCCAGGGAGGCTGTAGCCAATCAAAGTGAGAAGGGGCGGGGCGGGTTTTTTTGTTTTGTTTTGTTATTGTGTGTGGGAGTTGTTTTTTTTTAAACAAAGTCCTTAGAATATTAGCAGATCTTTTCAAACTACCCCAGTTCTGCCTGCGATCTATTCTGTTTTCTGTGTAGCTTCAGATCTAGCCGGACGTCTCCACTGGCTACCAGGAAGTCCCCATCACTTCACCTTGAACTTGAGTTTGGGGAGACTGGAATTGGAGCGTAGGGATCTGCTGTTGCAGGAACCAGAGGTTGCAACTTCTGCATGTGAGAGTTCCAGGGTAACATGGACATATTTATGACCCTTTGCTCGGTCTTTCTCCTCCAATGCTGGCTTGCAGAACCTCCCTGCCCCCTCCTCAGACTGGTCTGTCTATCTGCGCGCAGCCAAGGCACCACCACCTTGCAACACACACGTACCCAGTGCTGAAGCTCCCTCTACCTCTGGGGAGTTCAACCCCATTCCTGCACCCGATAAAATCTAAATCTTCTGCTGTAGCAATCGGAGGCCACTTCCCACCAATAATCCTAGCTCAGCCGCCTTAGTTTTCTTTTATAGAGTGCCCCTCCCTTCCCAAGTCAACGTTTAAGGAGCCCAAACCACAACTTCTATTCTCTTCCCCCAAAGCCCCTTAACCTGAGAAGGATGGGTAGGGGGTGAGAACGTGGGACTGCAGAGGCGGGGATAGTAGGGGGAATTTTTCGGTTAAATGGAGAAAACTGGGAGTTCAGGTGAGATGGAATTGAACTCTGCATTCTGTCTGTCCCTCCCCCCACTCCCATGCCCCTCTTGCTTGGGACCTGTTTATACATTCCAGCAGGAGGGTCCAGGGCAGGGGGGGAAGACTGGATGCTGGTCTATTGCCTATTTGGGTTGGAGACTAGCAGCTATTTTCTTTGAGGTTTTGAATAGCCCTGTTTAATGGATTTGAATGTGAAAGGGTGCTGGTGTTGGGGAAAAAGGGAGGGGCTCGGGCTGGAGACCCCCTTTGTCAGAGAGGGCCGCCTCCTCCCTCCATGGGGACTTATTCAGCATTTGGAGAGCTCTGGGCCTTTCTCTCCTGGCTCCTTCTCTTTCTCCTCTGGGTTCATTAGCATAGCAGCTGCTTCCCGAGAGGGGACCAGTCAAGGAAAAAAGGGCAGAGGCCCCTGGGAATGAATAGGGAAAAAATAGCTTTAAAGGAAAAAGGAGAAAGAAGAAAGAATGAGGAGACTGAATTGGGGAGTTTGAAAGAAGGGGTGGGGGGTAGGTGAATGAGGAGGGGGAGGGGCCTGAAGCAGTCTCTGTAGCGCTGCTTTTGGTAAGGCCCAGTGGGGCAGGGTGGGCCGGAAACTCTAAGGGGGAGGTGGGAGACCCGAGGCACAGGTAATCATAGGAACTGTGGGATATTGCTTCAAGAGACTTTTCCTTGGCAGGGATTTCACAACACCAAACCTATTGTACTTTATTGTAAGAACAACATCGAACTCCAGTGAGAAGAGAATAAGCTGATTCAGGTAAGACAATGTCTTAGCTCAGGGACCTTCAACCTGCCTTGTGTCTACAATTTCTGCCCATCCTGCACCAACTCCTACCTTTACAACCTGAATGTTCTGACTCAGTTACCACTTAGACCTCCTCTCTGTAGGGGAATTTCACAGCTGGCTCCACCCCTTTCCGTCATTGGTCCTCCTTTCTACGACCACACCCATTATCCTTCTGTTTCCTCCCAACTTCTCTAGGCTAGCTTGTCTCCCAATTTCTAGTCCCCTAATGTGTAACCTCCCCCCCCCAAAAAAAAACCCACCCAACCCTACAAAGACAAGGTTTGCTGCCTCCTGCCATCACTTATGTTACAGTGTTACAGATCTTGAACTGGAAAGGACCGCAGAGGCAATCTGGCCCAACTTCCTCATTTTACAGATAAGAAAACTGGGGTTCAAGAAGTGATTTGCCCAAGCTCAAACAGGCATAAAGAATGTTATATACCAGTTATTTAGAATCTGATTTCTTTAGCAGATGGATACTTAGGGAAAAGGCCAAAAGAATTTTGGAGCAGGAAATGGGGACAATGACCAGGCAGAACAAAGATGAAATGGAATGCAGAGGGGGGGAACCTGTGGCCTCAAGGTTACATGTAGCCCTCTAGGTCCTCAAGTTCAGTCCTTTGACCAAATTTGTATTCAGTCAAAGGGCTGAACTTGAGGACCTAGAGGGCCACATGTGTTTTTGGAGCCATAGGTTCCCCACCTCTGGAATAAAGACAACTTCCACATTTTCATCCTGACTTTGATCAAAGGGTAGTTTTAGCTGCATAACACTTTTTAAAATTAACTTCCCAACCTAAATGACTCTCATCTCTATCAACTTCATGGCAGAAATAGAGGAGTTTGGTATCAACTTGTTGCATATTATTCCTCTATCTGTCCTGGGAATGTAGAGTCAAAGATATATAATTAGGACTGTTCAGGAAATCTTGTCCAACTCTATCATTTAACAGATGAGGAAACTGAGGCATAGAGATATTAAGTTACTTTCCCAAGGTCAAATAGGTATTCATCGGCAGAACCAGAATTTAATGTAGGCTGCCTGACTCAAATCCTACACTGTTTCCACTTCACCTTGTCATATTTAGAGAATCTGTAAACAAGAGCCAATACCCATACCCTTTCTCTTCCATACCCTTCACACATGCATACCCTCCAAGCACAATACACACAGTCAAAATCCATGCACAAACATGAAATCACACTCACCCTCTAATAGCAGATGAATGTAATAACCACAGCCCAGTACTGGCCCTCCAATCACTTAGGGCTCACAGATCAGTCAGTCAATTATGATGCTAAGGCTTTCTCAAAAAGATAGATCCAGGGGTTGGCTCAGTGAATAGAGCACTGGCCCTGGAGTCAGGAGTACCTGAGTTCAAATCCAGCCTCAGACACTTAACACAAAAACTAGCTGTGTGACCTTGGGCAAGTCACTTGACCCCAACTGCCCTCCAAAAAGCAAAAAAAAAAAAAAAGTGATCTCTTCTTTCTTTCACCAGACTGTGCACACAAAAAAAAATTCTGCTTACTGTGGAAAGTTAGGACACACAGTCCTATGACCACACAGCTCTAGGGTTTCAAGGTCTGCATTACTTACTGTGGTTATTGCTCCTGCTGTGGTTGGCTGATACCTGTCACTCATCACAGGGTGCTATCCCAGCAGCTCCCAAGGTGACCCCTCTGACTTCCAGGGTTTCCTGTTTTCCAAAGAATACACACATATACATGTGTACGTGTGTGTATTTGAATGAGGATGCCCAGAGAGGTTGGCAATTCTTTGGAAATATAAATGATTAATACAGTATAAAAATTTGCCAGGGTTTTGGTGGTTGGTTTTTTTTTTTTTTGCTCTGATATAGGACTATGAAAGGAGAGTTAGAGCAACTTGAAAACCTGTGTAAGGCAGTGTGATTATCTCTTCCCTGAAGAAGGGAGAATCGTTCTTAGCTATCTGTATCTGCATAAAAAGAAAAGAAGAGAATCCTTCAAACTCAGAACTTTCATTTACTGTACATAAACATTGCCTTTTATCATTTAAAGCAAAAGCATCCATGGAGAGAGTTTTCTTGACTTCAAACACCAGTTTCACAACATTTTTCCATCAATAGGAAAATGCTGAGGACCGGCTCTTTCCTCCCTCCACCCCACAAGAAGAAGAAAAAAACCATCTTTGTGCCACCCCCCCCCCCAGAGGCACAAAAGCTTTTTCAGTCAAATGTGTTTTTCAGAAAAGGAAACTTAATTGAAGGAGATGCAAATAAGTCTATTGTTTTGAGATAAAATGACTTGGGGGTAGACCCCCAATAGAAGTCCATCTGCCAGGCTCTTTCTCCTTTCTGAGGTGCTGAGGGAGGGACCTAGTCTTCCCTGCTCTCACAATGGCCTTGCTAGGAGGAGACTCTCTCAATGGAAACTCTTCAAAATGGGATATAGGTCAAAGAAACCTGGATCACAAGTTTGTCATAGGAATGATTGAACCCAAAGTCCTGTACTACATATTACTCAGTATCAACTTCTTTGATTGTTGTTTATGAGGGGCAACTGAGGCATGGTAGGAAATGTTAAGTAAGCCAGGATTTTAATGCTAGAAGGTACCTACAATTTGATAATTTAGACTAGTCTCCTCCTTTCACAGATGAAGAAAGAGAATCCAAGAAGAGAAATGCTTTGCCTGTGGTCATAGATCTAGTTAGTAGCAGAGCCAGGACCAAAACTAGTGTGGACAGAACCAGAGTTCCAACTTTGGAGTCAGAGGACCTGGGTGCGAATCCTATCATCTACTACTTGTGTGCCCTCAGACATGTCATTTAATCCTTTGAGTCTTTATTTCCTTGTGTGTTGGGTGATGAGAGGATTGGCCTAGTTGCTGAGGCCCATTACTTTCCTGCACTAAATCCTGAGAGAGCACAGTCTCCCTGAGTCCAGGCCTGAGTATCCACTGGCTGTCACTTGGGCCAAAGGCACTTGAGCTAATGACATCTTTCGATATGGCCACTTTTAGAATTTCACTTAAAGGCTAGTCTGGCCATAATGAGGCCATTTTCTCTTTGCACAATAGGGTATTTTCACATAATAGTCAAACTTCTTGAATCACCCAGTAAAGCCCTATGAGGAACACATGTGTTAAGGGATCTATTTTGCTATATTCTGGTTAGTTTCTTTTTCCTTTCCAGAACAAATCCTAACTTCATTTATTTGTCCTCCCTGGAAGGGAATAGTATGAAATAATGCTCATTGAATATATTCAAGGTTAAAAAGGATCATAGGATACAGATTTAAAACCAGAAGAGGTCATAGAGGCAACCGAGTCTAATCCCTTCCTTTCAGAGATAAGAGAACTGAGTCACATAGCTCATAATTGTCTAAGGGCTGGATCTGAACCCAGGTTTCCTTGACTTTAGGTCCAGAAAGCCCTATCCATGACACCATGCTTCCTCTAACGTCGATCTGTCACTCAACAAGCATTTATTAAGGGCTTATCATGTGTAAGTACTGTGAAAACAAAGAAAGAAAATTACTTTCCTTGACCTTATGGAACTCTCATTCTAATGGGGAAAAAACATGTGCAAAATTATGTACATATGAAATATACATATATATGCATATGGGTATATATACACACATTACACATTTTATATATATATATATATGTATATTTTGTATCTCTATCTGTATCTATATGTAATATATATCCAAACAGCTAGGTGGTGCAGTGGATAGAGGGTCAGGCCTGGAGTCAGAAAGACTCATCATCCTGAGTTCGAATGTGACTTCAGACATTACTAGTTGAGTGACACTGGGCAAATCACTTAAGCCTGTTTGCCTCAGTTTCCTCATCTATAAAATGAGCTGGAGAAGAAAATGGCAGACCACTCAGGTATCTTTGCCAAGAAAACCCCAATGGGATCAAGAAGAATCGGACATGACTGAAAAATAACCCACCATCCACATACAGAGTAAATGGAAAACAATCTCAGAGAGAAAGTATTGTGGAGAATGGGGTGAGGAAAACTTTCTTCAGAAAGTGAGATTTGACCTGAATCCTGAAGGAATCCAAAGAAGCTAAGAGGTAGATATGAAAAGCAAAGTATTCCAGCTCTAGGACACAGTGCAACAACACAGAAAGGGAAGATTGAGGGCCATTCACATAGACCAGTGAAACTAGATATTAAAGTTCAGGAAGGGGAGTAAAGGTCAAGAAGATTGGAAAGGTAGGAAGGGTTCAGGTTATAAACGGTTTGTTGTTATTCAGTCACGTTCAACTCTTTATGACCCCATTTGGGGTTTTCATGGCAAAGATACTACAGTCGTTTGCCATTTCCTTCTCCAGCTCATTTTAACAGATGAGAAAACTGAAGCAACAGCCTTAAGTGACTTGTTCAGGGTCATACAGTTAGTAAGTGTCTGAGGCTGGATTTGAATTCAGGAAGATAAGTCTTCCTGATTCCAAGCCTATCTACTGTTCCACCTAGATGTCCCATTCAATTCCAAACAGAGGACTTTTTTAATCTTAGAGGTAACAGGAAGTCACCAGAGCTTATTAAGTAGTGGGGTGACAATGTCAAGCCTGTGCTTTAGGAAAATCACTGTGGCTATTGAGTAGATTGGAGTAGGGAAAGACTAGAGGCAGATACCAATTAGAAGGCTATGTGATGTGAATATTTAAAAATGAATGTGAGTAGAGGAAGAGGCTAGTATAGGCAATCTTCTCAAGAAGTTTACCAAAGAAGGGGAGGAGAGATAGAGGAGGATAACTAGAAAAAGTGAAAATCTTTGTGGAAAGAAGCCAGTGAATAGGGAGACATTGAAGGTAAAAGGAAGAATAGTGGGGGCAATGTGTTGTAGAAACAAAAGTCAGGATGGGATCGTGTGCATGTGGAGGGGATTGGCCTTGGCAAGGGGAAGGGCTATATCTATCAGAGATAGCAGTGATGGAGAGGGTTAGGGAATATGTCTGAGAGGTAGGAGAGAAGAATAGCCGAGAATTTTTCTGGTAAAGTATGAGGTGTGGTCCTCAGGTAAAGAGGGGAATGGGGTTCAATGGGAAGTTTAATAAGGGTTGAAAAAGTTTGGAAAATTCTTTGTTGGTGAACAGGATGGAATGTATAAAAGGATTGCCTTGCTGCAGCAAGGGTCCAGTTGAAATTATGTAATATAAATTTGTGGTGGACCTATTCAGCACAATCTGGTGGCTTTCTCCACCTCTGCTCAGTAGCATGTGAACAGGAGCAAAGGAGGTAGATGGCAGGAGTAATCCAGGATTGGAATTTGGCCAGATGTGACCAGTGACAGTTGCAGGAGACAAGGAATTCAAGAGTAAGAATAGTAGAGAACTTAATTGATTCACCAAAGCATGGTACTGAGAGGGAAGGGAAAGAACTGAAAGGTAGAGGAATTTGGAGGTCACAGTGAAGAGAAAAAAAAAAGGTTAGGGATTAGAGGCATAAAGAATCATAAAATAATAAAAGAGTATGATTAGAAAAAATGGATTTTGGAGTATTCGTTAATGTGGAAATTTAACAGCTATACATAATGGCAAGATCATATAACCCATTCTAAGTCCACAACAAATTTGTGTTGTACAACCTCGATTGGATCCTCACTGCTGCTAGGCAATCTTACTATACCTCCATTATTGAATCATTAGCTCACTTTCCACAGGGGCTCTTCCAAACCTTGTCATCCCTCCTCAAAACTTTCATGACTCCATCTGCCTCCACTTTCTCAGCTGAGAACTATGCCTCATATTTTACAGAAAAAAATTGAGGCTATTTGCTGTGAGCTGCCTCCTCTCCCTTCTTCCTCTCCTCCTATCACTCGGATGCCTTCTGCCCACCATCTCCCCCATCATCGATGTCTGACATGATTCGTAAGTGGTCTGACTCCTTCCCAAGGCTAACCCCTCTACTCTTTAAGGGATCTCATTCTATCCTATCTGCCTCTTTTGTCCATCCCCCTCTTTCACTTATTTTCAATCTTTGTCTATTGGCTCTCCCTATTCTCTATAAATATGCCCATATCTTCCCCATCCTGAAAAATTCCTTCATTGATCTTTCCATCTCTACTAATTATCATCCTCTATCTCTTCTGCCCTCTTCAGTAGGATGCTCTGCTTCCTCTCCTCTCACTCTCTTCACAATCCCTTACAGTACATCTTGAAGCCTTATCATCTCCCTCCAGAATTACTAATGATCTCTTCATTGCCAAATTCATGCCATTCTCCTGAACCTCTTGGTAGCTTTTGAAAGAAATAATTATAATACTATTGTATTGCTAACTAATTATTAAATTGCAATCCAGCTTTGATCCTTCTATTTTTCCTCAAGGCCCAGCTCCTTTAAAAGGTCAGTTCATCTCTGAGGGACTCAGTTGGTTGATGAGATTACTCCCCAGACCTCAAGGAACATGCCAGTCAATCTTGGGCAGGACCCCACCCAACTAGGAGACCTAATTTCTGTTTAGACAGAGTATAAACAGAATCCAGTTTCTGGGAGAGCCCTTGCCCTGAGGGAAGGAACCACTGATCTCGTTCCCCTCCATTAGAGTTTGGGGTGACCGAGCTCATGAGAGAGAAAACCAGCTAGGGAAGTCAGGATGGAAGTGGATTTCCCTGCCCAGATTGCTGGAGGCTGCCAAGTCTCTTATCAAGCCACATTCTCAGCTGCAGGAGCTGAAGACTTTTAGCCTACCTCCTCATTAAATGTCCACCAATTAAGGTTGATTTACACTTGTCAGAATAATTCCCTTTCATAAAGATTATTTAAGGTTTTCAGGGTCTCCACTGTCCATAATCATCAATTTATAGATTACTAGCTAGCCTAATTAACAATTTGATTATCAATTACTCAGAAACTCTGTCTCTCAAGGTTTTCATTCATCACACCTTTGACACTATTGATCACTCTTCTATATGATACTCTCTTCTCTCTTAGGTTTTTGAGACACTGCTCTCTCCTGCTTCTCCTCCTGCCTGCCTGTCTGATGGATTCTCCTTCACTTATCTCATTTGCAGAATTCTCTTCCATATCATGCTCTCTAACCCTAAGCATTCCTCAGGGCTCTGTCCTGGGCTCTCTTCTTTGCTCCCTCTATACTACTTTATTTGGTGATCTCATCATTGAAGAGGTTACCCACTAAGAGGGTTAGGGCTGCTCTGGAGACCCCAAAATACCAATGCAACGGGTCCTGCTGAATGAATTCCACTCAAGTCTTCTCAGCCAAAGAAAAGCAAAGTTTATTAAAATTTCACTTGCATTAGACACAGAGTAAGTCTGTGCTAGATCATTTTATGGCTTCTATGGCATTCTATGGTGCTCTCACACCACACAGTGTGAGATGGGGTCTTATATACAGAAGGTTGTGGAAGGAATCTCGGGGTGGTCTAGAGGAGGAGTTTGGGGAGGGTCTTCAGGAGGAGTTAATGAGGTCAATGAGTGATTAAGGGTGGGAGGTAGCTGGAGACTACAGACAATGGTGGGCTAGGCCAGTTCATAGGAGGACTGATATTTTGATAGGTTCTAGGGTGGGAAGTAGATGAACAATGGAGGGCTAGGCTAGTAACTAGGCTAGTAGTTAGCAGTTAGTAACTAGGTCTGGGCCCAGCCACAATGTAAGGCTTATGGCCTCACGAAAATGCCTCATCAAATGAGACAATTTAATCAAGAGTCCAAGGGAGGTTCTCAGAGCCTCTAGGACTCAAGGAGGCTTCCAGAGCCCATACCTCATCAATCATCTCCATGGATTTAATTATTATCTCTATGCTGATGATTCTCAAAGCTACCATTTCTGCCCCAAATTCTCTACTGACCTCCAGTCTCCCATCTCCAACGACCTTTCAAACGTCTCAATTGGATGTTCAGTAAGGCATCTTAAACTCAACATGTCCAAAACAGAACTCATTATCTTTCCTCCTAAATCCTTCCACCCGCCTGATGAGATACAGGCTCTGGGAACCCCCTTGAACTCAGATTGAATCTTCCCTTTTGGTGAGGCATTTCATAAGCCTTTCATTGTGACTGGGCCCAAATTCCCTTTTACTAGCTTCGCCCTCTAGCTAGCTCTCACCCTAGAATCTCCCAAACCCTCCATAGTCCCATCTCCAGGTAGCTTCCAGCTACCTCCCACCCTTAATCTCTCATCACAGGAGTCTGACTTCATTTGAGTCCTCCTAAAGACCCTCCCCAAGCTCCTCTCCTAGACCACCCCTAGATTCCTCCCACACCTTTTCTGTATATAAGGCCCCATCTTTCCTCCATGAGGTGTGACAGCACCTGAGAATTATTTAGCAGGGACTCAATCTGTGTCAGATGATTCTGGCCTGCTTGTACTGGTCAAGTGTCACAGACACTGAGACTCCTTAAGAGTCTACCCAATAGTGTGAATCTTGAATAAACTTTGCTTTTCTTTGACCGAGAGAAGATTTTAGTCCAATTCATTCTGCGGGACCCGGAGTGTTGGTATATTGAGGTCTCGTGCACCCCTAACCCTAACCTCAACATTTCATGTTTCCCCTAATCTCATCACTCCTACCTTCTCTATTACTATAGAGAGCAACACCACCTTCCAATCCCTTAGGCTCATAACCTAAGAGTCATCCTGGATTTCTCCCTGTCTCCTACCCTTCACCCCCCACCATATCCAATCTGTTGCCAAAACCTGTTGCCTAAACATCTCCAACATCTCTTTAATAAGCCCCATTCTCTCCTCTGACACTGCCATCACTCTAGTGTATGCCCTCAGTACCTCATGCCTGTACTATTTAGAATAGACTGCTGGTGGACCTGTCTGCTACAAGTCTCTCCCCACTCCATTGACTCCCCCATTCAGCCACTAAACTCCAGGGCTCCCTATTGCCTCTAAGGTCAAGTACAAAATGCTCTGTTTGGCATTCAGAAGCCGTCATAATCTAGCCCCCTCCTACCTTCCCAGTCTTCTTACACCTTACTCCCCAACACATACTCTTCAGTCCAGTGACCTTCATCTCCTGGCTGTTCTACCAACAAGACACTCCACCTCTGTTCCCCAGTCATTTTCTCTAGCAGTCCCTCAAGCCTTGAACACTCCCTTCTCAGTTGCACCTACTGAATTCCTTCAAGTTCCAACTAAAATTCCATCTTTTACAAGAAGGCTTCCTCAAATCCTTTTAATTCCAGTGCCTTCTTTCTACTAATTATTTTCTATTTATCCTGTGTATAGGTTGCTTTATATAAATCTGTTTGCATATTGTCTCCCCCTTTATATTGCTCCCTGAGGGCAGCTTACAACAAACCAAACTTACTTAGGGGATTTTAAAAAGGTTGCTAAATTTAGAATAAATGACCCTCAAAGGAGGATAGGTGGCTAAGACTGTAGGCTGAGATTCTGGAAGGGAATGGGAAGGAAGAGTATTCTCACTCCCCCATGATCCATAGCATCTGGAAGTATGGAAAAAATATAGCCTACATAGGAAAGAGGGATGAGAGATGAAGTGTAACTAGGAGGGAGTCAGTTTCACTGAGTGCCAGAAGATGAAAGAACTAGAAAAAGAAAAAAAGGACAGCTAGATGAAGCAGTGAATAGAACACCAGCCCTGGAGTCAGGAGGACCTGAGTTTAAATTTGACCTTAGACACAACACAAAAACTAGCCGTGTGACCTTGGACAGGTCACTTAACCCCAATTGCCCTGCCCCCCCCCAAAAGCAAAAAAAAGAAAGAAAAAGAAAAAAAATATTTAGGATATAAGCAAAAGCAATTACTACCTCTCTACCTGCATTTAATCCAGCCTCTTAATTTTACAGACAATGTTGAGGCTCAGAAAGGTGAAGTGTCTGTCAAGGTCACACAGAAAGTGGCCCAGATCTAAGCCCCAGTCCTCTGACATTTTTTCTCACTCCTCAGTGCAACCTTCCATGTTTCCCTATATCCTCACAGGAAGGTCTGATGAAAATATCTAAAAAAAGCACACAAATGAAGAAAACCATATAAAATGATACTGCATTTTACATTTGATTCTAAAAGAACAGCACAAAGGAGAACAGTGGTGACTGACAGGAACATGGCCTGGAATTCTGGAAATACTCTATGAAATTCCGGAGCAGCTTTTGTTACTAACAACTTGGGAACTTCTGAAAACAAACTGGCAAATTACAGGTATATCAGAGCATCAAACAATACAAAACCCTTAAAAATGATTCCATCAGAATGTGTAAATTACCAGAAAAACTAGGCTGTTTATTTGAACTGGTCCCAATATCAGAAACTTGGGGGTCACTGACAATTGTTTCCTGGTGTAGTGACTCCTCTTCAATTAAAGTTCCAGGGATGTGTTTATATAAATACAAACTGTGACAGGATTAAGGAGTTCTCTCTTCGGAATTATTTTTCATATTTACATGTTCTACTTGTACCCAGGGATAGAACTCTGGCAGAGCCTCCCAACCTAAGTCTACTGTGGGTTAACCACAGGCTCACGCACACATAGTCCTCTCACTGATTCAACTACAAGAGAATGTTGGCTTCCTGCTATCCACCTCACAATCAGAGTTTCTGGGATCAATTTGAAAATCATTTTGATGGTAGATCCTTGAAGTTCATTTTGTGGTTAGGGATCTTCCTGGATCAAATATAACTGGGAGAGTGACTGTCTTCAATATGCAATTTCCCAGATGTTTGGGGTCTTACAAAGACTAGCTAAAACCCTTCATGTCAGCCCTAAGTCTCAGAGCCTTTTTCTGTTTTCTATTAAAACACAAATCCCCCTTTTATGTACTTCCTCTATACAAGTGTATGCTGCTTACTTTTTTCCCTGGAGGCCACTGAGCTTGGAGGCAGTCAATGGGGTAAGGTAGCCTTGAGCTCCATGGTTGGATTCTAAGAATGTGTAAAGCCTAAGAAAAGTAGAGTAATATAACATGTGCTTGCTGTAAGGCACTTCTTACAGCAAACCAAGTTTGCCCAGGGGATTTTTAAAAAGGCAGAAGTTTATATGCAGGATAAACAATAAGCATAATTATCTGCCTTGTGGTGCCAACTGAGACACAAGGACTTAGACTTAAGACTTCTCTAGTTGTTTGGAAAATCTTATGAGTTCTTTGTGTTGTTACCTAATATGTCAAGGTCATTTGATTCCTTCTTAAATATATGTTTGTGTGTATACAAACACATGTATAGATGCATATATTTTCCCACACATGTATAAAATATGCTGCCCAAAAGAAGTAATGATTTTCAAATAATTTCTTTAATCTTTGGAAATAGCACCTTTTAGTTTATTATTCCAATCTCCCCTGCAGGTAAGGTCCCATTTAAGGTTTTAAATCAGATGTTGGAGAAGGAACCCCCCCCCAAAAAAAAGACCAAACTTTTTTTTTTTATAAAAAGATCAATGAAAAATTTATTTATAAATTTTTCACTCTGGGACTACCAGTCTATATCATACACTCAGGAAGATGCTGTGCTGTACAGACTTCATCCAGTTAGAAATGATCATATAGTGACCCATATACAGCTTCAATATAAGCCTAAAATTCTTAACATTAATTAACATAATTAAAAGGTATTTGCATCTAGAGAAAAAAAATCTACAGAAAAACTCCTTTCTGGAGCAATCTGTGCATCGGCTTTCAATGTCTGCTTAAGTCACTGACATTATCTTCTTCCAAAATAAAATCACCAGGGATGACTGCCAGAGATGACCAGTCATGCACACACACAAAAGCCTCCTTCCACCTGTCTCTTCTCTTCTACCCCTCATTTTGGCATGAGGGGTCAAGCAGCACTATCCGCCAAATAAAGGGGAAATCTCATTTAAATCTGAATTATTCACCATCCCTTTTATTTCTCAGAATCAAAACAATATGGGGTGTGGGGTTGCATAGAAAATTGAAACTATAGGGACTAGGAAGGGCAGCAGCTTTTCAGGACAGAAGTGATGCAAAAAAATACATCAGCTCACACATTTTCAGAGCAACCCCCCCTCCCCCCTTCCCAAGGTCTAATTTTCCATTTCTAATCAGGTCTACAAAGCTCCAGGAGGCTGAAGAGGGACAATACTTTTCTTAAAACTCACTCAGCAATTAACACAAGAGATTCACAGTCTTATAGGTATTTTATAAAAATATAAATATGGGTTAACATGTTGTCTTCACAACACTGGACACAACTCCCTTAAGAACTGGGTTTATAACCAAGATTTCTTTTTAAAAAAATCATCTAGAACTTGGCTTAATATATGTTAATATTTTATATTATGTCATAAATGTTATGACATTTAATTGTGGCAAATTCATTTATCTTTTAAAAATGTGCAACCATCTGGTAACTATAATAAAACTCACTAGAAAAGGTATTGTTCCCCCCTCATCACTACACAGGAGAAGCACCAAAACGCTGGAATCGTCTCCATTGCTCACACAGAAAGTTTGCAAACCAAAAAAAGTTCTGGTAAATTACCGCATTAAATGAGAGAGATGCTTCCCAAAGTTTTTTTTTTTTAAACCTGGAGCTTTTTTCATTATAGCCAAAGTTTTCCAAAGAGAAAACTGCCCGTGAAAGCCATTAGCCAAAGCAGTGTTCAGTGCAATGAGAAAAACCGGCAGACTCAAGTTTTTAGTTTAAGACTAGAAAAAAATGCATATTTTTCCCACAAACCACATTGACCACTCACAATATTTCCAAACAAAAACCAGGCTCACAAACCTCACCCACAAATATACAACATACAAGATAAATAGTTTATAACAATTTTAACACCTCCCCCCCAATCCCCAGTACATAACTATTTTGTTCCTTTAATCGTCATGGTTAGGGCCAAAGGAGTAGTCAGGGTGGGGGGGAGAAAGAAAGAAAAGGTTATATAGCAAGGAGACGGCAGTGATGTAGCTCTTCTTAGTGCAGACACTCGGGGTGAACACACACACACACACACACACACACACAACACACAACACACAACACACACGGCAGGGGGCCCCAGTTTAAATTTCTGCCTCCCCGCTGTCCTTGTGCCAGGGCAGTTAAGAGCAGCATTGCCAATTGGACGTGCAGGCCACATTCCCAAAGCGACGGAAGGTGGTTTCTTCTTTCCTCCTGTTTCAGCGTCAAAGAAGAGCTATCCCAAGTCACCAGATGGAGAAACCCATTCATTCGTTCAGGGTTTCCAAGCTGTTTGTGAGAGCATGGGCAGCAGGGGGAGCGCATTCCTTGCTGAGTGCGCCAGTCTCCTCTCCTCCTCCGGCCTTCAAAGTCGGGCCCACTTCTTCCTTCCAGGCCCCTTCCCCCGTTTTCCTAACCCTGAATTCAATCCAGGACTTACTAAATCCCATTGAATTTTTTCCCTCGGAACACATTTAAAGATTTTTTTTAAGGAGGACCTTACATCGCTTATTCGACTTCTTGCTAAATTCAGGTGCACAGGGAGAAGGGGAGGGGGCTTGATTTTCCGACCTTCCCACAAAGATAAGGTCCAATCTCCCCCCTCCCCCAACAAATTAGATCCAGAATCAGAGATCCGAGATCTGTATGCTGATGATGGACAGAGGGAGCCCTAGCCCTCCAAACATGCTACAATCAAGCAAAGTTCTTGGTCTTAAATTTTAAACCGTGGGAAAAAAAAAATCTTCCAGGTGGAAACCACCCGCCCCGTGGACGTAAGCAAGAGATGCAAAATCCTGTCTCGGTTTTAGATCCTAGGGAGGATTTGTTTCTCTTTTACATTTTTTTAAAGGAAGAAAAAAATGAAACCCAGATAACAGCCACAGGAACGGTTAAATGTGGAAATGGGATCAATCTCTGTGCCAGAATACTTTATAAAAAAAGGACAACATCCGGGGCTGGCTGGCCGGAGCTTCCCCCAGCGAGTCTGGAGAGCTAGAAGAGCGGGTGGGTGGTGGGAGAGGGGGCCACTCTCGGCAGCAGACGGGGTGTTCCCAAGAGGCCAAGGGGAAAGTCCATTTTTAAAGCATCTGACCAGATTTCTAACTGAAACGGCAAATACTCCTGTGCTAGCACAGCCGAGGTAGATGGCAGACAATTTTACAGTAGAAAACAAAACCAGAGTCCAGCCCCAGACACCCGCGGAGGAGAGGGCTCCAGACGCAAACGCGGGTCAGTCACCAGGGGGGATGGGGGGGGAGGGGGGAGGGCGTCTTGGGAGGGGAGAAAAAGGAGTCCAAGCAGCTTTTGATGTTTAAAATGAAAATATTAGGATTTTTTTTACAAAAAAAAAAAAAACAACAAACCACACACACAGAGAAATCCCCCCCCCCCCCCCCCAGTCTCTTGCGCGCACACACACTCACGCACGCGCACGCACACATACACACACACACTCAACACTCTTCGCTGAGCCACCGCCTGCTCCGAGACCCCGGACCCCCGGGGGGTCCTCTGGGCGCTCGGCTTAACGGACGTGGCCCGCGGGCCTCCTGCTCTCCTGTCCCCGGCTCCCAGTGTGCCTGCGCCCTCCTGGAGCCTTGTCGTGCGAGGGAAGAATGGCGCAGGAGTTGTGGACAGGCTCCCAGGCTGGTGGAGAGTGCAGTGCGCGGCGCCTCCTCCGGTTCTGCCCGCGGTCGGGCGGCGCCGGCCATCACCGGCCACTGGCCGAGTACTTGGCCTTGGTGATGAGGTATAACACGATGTCCTGGTGACCCCCGAAGGCGGCGATGTGCAGCGCGCTCCAGCCGTCGCGATTGGCCAGGCGGATGTCGGCGCCGAACTTGACCAACAGCTTCACCAGCTCCAAGTTACCATCAATGACCGACTGGTGCAGCGCAGTCTGGCCCTCGGGCCCGAACGAGTTCACGTTGAACTCGCAGTTCGTCATGTTCTGTAGCAGCGACTGCAGCTCCTTCGTGTTTCCCTTGCGCACCGCCTCCTGGAAGATTCGCTGGCTCTGCGGGGCCGAGCAGGTGGACAGCTCCGCCTGGCTCATGCTGCCGGGCCGGGCCCTGGGGCCTGGGACTGGGAGGGGCGCGGCGGCTGCGGCGGGGCCCTCCTCAGCTCCGGGGCGCGCGGGCTGGGCGCGGCCCCAGCAAGTCTCCAGGGCCGGGAGCTCGCTCAGGCCGGTCGCGCTTCTCGACCCTGCGGCTGCTGTTGCTGTTCCTGTTGCGGCGAGTGGCAGCGGTGTAGGTGGTGGTCGTGGTCCCAAAGCTCTAGGGCTTCGGCTTCGGCCCCTGTCTCCCTCGCGGGATGCAGGGGCGCATGGAAGAACCCGGCCACTCAGCGCTGCCGTCCTGGACACGGGCCCCCGGCACCGGCCGGCGCTGCCCGGACCCCTGCTTTCGGGGGCGGGGGCCGGGCTCCCAGCCGGCTCGCGCCCGGGGGGAAGCCGCCTCCTGCCGCCACGGGGATCCGCCGCTGCATCCAGCCGCGCCGGGGGCCGAGTGAGGGGGCTGTTGCCGGGCTTTGCTCGGCCGGGAGAAGACTAGTAGGGCCAGGAAGGTGGGGGCAAGCTGGGGGTAAGGCGCCTCCTTATTACAACGCGGGGTGCATATCCTGTCGGGTCAGATTCAAACACAGCCCCACGCGGCCTCTGCTCCGCTCTGCCGCAGAGATGCAACCTCGGCGCCTTTTAGGCTGCTTATATTTGCATAACAATGGTGCACCCGTGACGCGACCGCAGTGCTGGGAGTGGGGCTGCTTATTGGGCTGCGACCCACGTGGGGGTGGGAACAGGGGGCGGAGGGAGCGCGGTTAGCCTTTGGGGGGCGGGGTCACCCCCCAGACTGGCGGCTGGCGGGGAAGGAAGGAACGAAAGTGGAGATCTTTTAAGGGGTGGGGCCGGGCTCGGAGGCGGGCTGGGAGACCCCCCTTTCCCTCCCACCCCCCCGCAGCTGCCCCTCTTTGCCAGACCCCGGGGACCACGACCCCTGGTTGGAAATGGCCAGAAGATTGGCCGCTTCCCAGCTACTCGGGGTGTCAAATCCCTGGATGCAGAAGGAACAAGGGTCCAAGAGCTGCGGGAAAACCCTCTGGTGTTGATTTCATTTGCTAGCTGCACAGGCAGAGGGAGCCAGTGAACAGCACAGAGAAGCCGGACGAACGGAGGTCCCCCAGAGGGAGAAAGGAGTGTGATGAAGGTAAAAAGATGTCAGTTTATTTACCAGGAGGAGGAAGTTACACACGCTCCCGAGATGCACACACACAGATTCTGCAGTTGCATACCTTTTTCTGATACCCATCCATCTTCAGCTCAACAGTTTCCTCGAGAAGCAAGCACAGTGGAAGAAGAAGCCACATTTTGGCATTTTACCTGCCCACAAGCTTGGTTTTGTTTGGGGACCTAGTGGCCGGTTATGAAGTCAAGGGGATGATGTTTAGAAATATTGAAGGGAAGAGGTCCTAGCCCACCCACTTTTGCAGTGTTCAGTAATATATTCTGAGGCAGGAAGAGGGAGCAGAGAGATGCAGGACAGGTTGGGGAGAGGTATATTTTATTAAGAAGGAGCATGTTTTTTTATTGGGTAGGGAATCATGATCTAATTAACTTAGTCTGCTTAATTTTGAGTTAGGAGGTATATATGCAAGTGTCTAGTGTGGGTATGGTTCTGAAATACCCATCCTAGTGCAAATGGTTCCCGCAGTAATTAACAAAAATAAGGAGCCTCTTTCATAAAATGAAGCTTGGTACATTGGATAGAGAGCCAGGAAGAACCTGGTTTGAATCTTGCTTTGAATCATCCAGTGACTTTGTGAACCTGGGCCAGCCTCTCAGTGGCCTAGGGCCTAGATTCTAGGCTACTCTTTTTAGACCTTGCAGTTGTAGGGAAGATTTGTTGTCTTATCTTCAGCTGGTAGGAATTCTCTGTACCCATGAAATCATCAGTCCCTAAGGTCTCTATTGACTCCTAATTAAGCTCCTCAAGTTACAGGAAGTTGAAGATTAAATAGCATGCAAAAAGTGGACCTCTAGTCCCAGGCCCTTGAAAACTAAGACCCCAGGCGCTACTTTGTCCAAACCAAAACTCCCTTCATTCCCACTGGAGCATCATCCACTCTTCTAATTGTTGAAATTTCTTTCTCAAGGTAAGTCCAGGGAAGATAGCTTACTGGTGAGACAGAATTCTGAAATGACTCATTTCTAAACAGTTTTTTTTTTAACTGACCAACATAACAGTCAACCTATTAAAACATGTTTGCAGGAGGAGACATTACCTGTCAAATTTTCTCATTAGGTTTTTACAGTTTATAGCTTGTTCTGTGGTCTCTGGAAATTAAAAAGGAATAATTTCTCAGAGTTTACAGAGTAAGATGCAGTCCCTTAATTGTCTGACGAGTTGTAACTTGTATTCACTTTGAAGCCAGTCCTGGAATTCATCTTAACAAGGTACCTCTCAAGTCCCCTGTGGGTTGGCTAAAACAACAATTTACACAATGGAGGAATCATTGCAGAGAATAGGAAATTTGGGAAAGTGAAAATTTTTGGTGGATCCTGAAGCCAGCATTCAGAAGAGCTGGGAAAGGAAGCAGCTGGTGTGTGCAGGCCAAGGCCTGGTCTTGGCTCAGTGCTCACTCACTAGCTTCCTTCAACTGTGTCCTAATTTAACTCTCTTGATGGTGAAATTGAAGAGGATCTGAGTGTAGGCCTAGAACCCAGTATGTCTTCCTGGGCGAGGTGTTATATAAAGTAGACTCACTAGGGAAGATTATTTAAGAGCTAGGCTTGGATCCCCATCTATCACCATCTTGTCTGATACGAAATACATATTTGCAAAGACCAAGGAGACTTTTGCACTATCATGCAATAGAGTAGGCTATAGTGTAAAAAGATTAGGCTCATAGATTTAGAGTTCGGGAGAGACTTTCATAGTCAATTTAATACAACCCCTCCCCCCATTATACAGATGAGGAAACTGAGGCTGATAAAGGTTAAACGACTTGCCCAGAATCATACAATAGTGGCAGAGGTGAACCTAGGCCATGACTCCAGTATCATTTTCTTTGCACTGCAATGCCTGATATATGATTGCATTTATTCATTCATTTACTGAGTGCCTACCAAATGTATACAGGGAGACTTCCAGTTATTTTCTGCTATATAACTTTAACTAGTACTAATGATTTACACTGTCCATGTCCCAGTTAAATGATTCAGACTTCACTTAGAGGCCCCCCCCCCTTTTTTTTTTGCTTTTTGGAGGGGGGAAGGTAGGACAATTGGGGTTAAGTGACTTGTCCAACGTCACAGGTAGTTTTTGTGTGTGTGTGTGTGTGTGTGTGTTAAGTGTCTGAGGCCAGATTTGAACTCCGGTCCTTCTGACTCCAGGGCTGGTGCTCTATTTATCCATCCCAGAGGTCCTCTTTCTTTAGAACAAAAGAGGGAGAGGGCAGTCTGGCACCACTGCCTATTCAAAGGATACTCCTGAAATAATGATAATCCCACCTCTGACACTAATGACCGTTGTGCCTTTTTAGACAAAGTCACTTAACCTCCCCAGGCCTCAGTTTCCCCACATCTATAAAATTCAGGGATTGGACTAGATGGCTTTAGCTCTTCAGGTTCTTATGAATCTGCATTTTTAGCATTTAGCATTTAGTGAGGGGACTAAGGGTGGAGTAACCTCATTTAAATGAAAATCAACCTCATTTTACAGAAAAGGAAATCAAGGCTCCTCTTGAGAAATGTCATGACTTGTCTAGGTTGAATTCAGCTCAGTCTGTAATAGACCTGGGATCAGAAATCAAGTCTCCCAGTGGCTGCATTTGTAGCTATAAAGAAGGAGTATAGAAAAAAATAGGATTACAAAATAAGGGATATAAAAGAAGGAATACAGAATTGCATCAAGGCAGAAATGTCAGGAGAGATGAATGCCTGAGGGGAGGCCACACTAAAGGTGTCCCCTCCCCCAGATTCTTAGAGTCAGAGAATGCTGGAGCTAGAGGAGCCATCTCCAGGAGTGGAAATGAACAGGCTATGGCCAGGAAGGTGAAACAGGTGCTGCTGTTGTTGATAGCTTCTAGGTCAGTTTTCCAGCTTTTTCCTCCCACTGTGGGGGGGAGGGGTTTGGGCATTTGCCTAAGGATAATGATGTACCTTCTGCTCAAATTATAGCTGGAGATGAGGGTCAAGGATCAACCTGTTTGCTGCTCTGATAACAGAAAATCATCCTGGAGGGATTGCCAGCTTGTGGAGGGCAGGCATCTCTCATCTCTTGGCTCTTTCCCCAGCACAGGCTTAGGTGCATAGGGTTGAATAAATTCTTGTGAGGCAGTGTGGCATAGTGAAAAGACTGAATCTGAAGTAAGAATATCTGTGTGACCATTGGCAAAGTCATTCATCTCACTTGGACTCAGTTTCCTTATCTGTAAAATGAGGGAGTTGAACTAGATGATCTCCATCCTCCCTTTTAGCTAAATCTAGCTCATGTCACCACTGAAAACCAGGGATCATGGGGGAAGCTAGTAGCTGGCAGGAGGAGAGATCCCAAAATGATTTGGCAGGTCAGACAGGAATGGCCTGTTTCTGCTGTATCTGAATGTTTCTAACAGAGATTGGGGTGGATGCTGAATGAATTTGTCTGTACACTTAACAATGACTTCCCTCTACAAATTTCAGAGGTCTGGGGGGTAGGGGTGGGGTCTTTTCCTTATTTCTCCCATCCAACATGGAGGCTTGGCCAAATTCTCTGTCTGTCTGTCTGTGTCTCTGTGTCTCCTCCCCCCTGTTAGAGTGGTTTGGAAGTGCTGAGAAATCATCTGTTTTATACAATGTGAAAAGGGGGTTTTCCCTCTATCTCATGTACTTCTTGGTGAAATAGAATAATAAGCCTTTGAGACCCTGGCCCCACCCTGTTAACTAACTAGTGCTTAATCTGGGATAAGTCTGAGAATCAAATGAAGAAGTCATGACTGAGGTTTTCTAAACTCATAGGGAAACCTGACTGAAAGTGACCAGGGAACCGAGCAGGATAAAGACTTTCAAATTTAGTCCTGACCACTGACTCTGAGCTCTTCATGCAATGGACCAGCAAAGCTGTCTTTTCAAAAGAGCATGAGAACTTTCTTTCTAATTAGTTCCCCTTCCCAGGACTAGTGATTGGATTACTTTGATGGCCAATAGCTACCTCATAGGAAAAGTTCCTCCCCCCTCCCCCCCATATGGACAGAACTAACCTCCTTCTAGGGTACTTTCTAATCTTATTCCTCTAATCCTTGCTACTAACCTATGGACCACGATGGCCCTAAGGGCAGCTAAAGCAACACCTAGTGGTTGAAACAGTAGCCAACAATAGACACTTTGGTTGCACCAAAGCAGATATTAGTGACATTGGAAGCTATGAAATGTTCCACTAAGCAAGGTGTCTTTATTGCTTTGGGCTGGCAGAATGTGTTTTGTGAATTATGCCTTACACAGGCCTTGTGTATCCACTAAGCCCTTGTCTGATGGTCCTCCGTGACATGGATGTGAGCCTGCCCTCTTAAAGGCTCTGTCCTTAGAATAAAACATCTGGCAGCACCTACCAGGCTGGAAGGGCTTCCTGTATTGGCTCTACAATAGGCTGGGACAGTGTGTATCTGAGGACAAACCTCGATGAAGAGTGGAGAAAGTTAGCCACCAGGGGATGATTTCTCTTTTGGCCAAAACAGGCCATGAAATTGCCTGCAAAGACATGTGTGTGTGTGTGTGTGTGTGTGTGTGTGTGTGTGTATGTGTGTGTTTGAGAGAGAGAGCTCATGAGCAGACAGAGAAGGGGCTGGGAGAGGATTAGTAATATAGAATATATTTCCACACTTGTGAAATAACAGAACTTTGAAGTAAAAATTTTTCAAGGTTTATTTTTTATTTTATTTTATTGATTTTATCCTAGTTGCCCCATTTCATAGATGAGAAAACTGAGACTCAAGAAGGTAAAAATGTTCAAGCTAACACAATGATCTGTATCAGAACCAGGACTTGAACTTTCCACCACCAGGTTTTTGCATTCTTCAAGTCCCAGTCCAAGAGGAGGAGAAAATGTCAACCTTCATAGAACCACCAAGTAGGAAATGCTTCTGTCTGTAAAAATTTCTTCCTCCTGAAAGCCACAGGTTAATTAGTTGTGCAAGCAAAAGGGCTGGGGGGCTGTCCTGGCTAGGATTACCAACACTGAAGTGAGTTGCAATGACTTGGTGGCTGTGGCTTTCAAGCTGTCAAGTTTCCTGCCTGCATCATTATAGAATGATGGAGGCACTGGAAAGAAACAGAGGAGGCTCCTCCCCTGAGTGACCCAGATGCCTTCTTCTGGAATTGCCTGCCTAGCAACTGGACGATGGATTGTAAAACTCTTGAACAACCTAGGATGATCCCTAGCAGCCCTCAGAGCCACATAGAATGAATCTCCCTAACCAGTCCAAGTGGTCACTGAACAACTGGAAACTGAGGGCTAAGAGAAGGTGGTGTAGTCCACCAGCTCCTTATAGCATGGGTGGGAGAGGACTGACTCTTCTAAGACCTCGGTGCTATTATGGGAGTTCGCAGACTCTTGCAAATGTCTGAAACTGTCCCTGGGGCCTGGCTGCTGTATTAAGGACTATGTTTCTGGTTGGGAGCATTCTTCTTATAAGGTTCAGTCTGGGGGTTTCTTTGAAATCAAGGAAGACTCATGGGTTTAATGGTGGCTGATGAGCCACAGAGTGCATACCCAGGGGTGAGAAAGAGCAAATCATCTGGTTATTTAATTCTTTGAGAGGCCTGTGGGTGATTCAGAGGCACCAGTCATGCAGAGGATAAAGGCAAGAGCCTTCTGACTGGGCTTTGAATACCTTTGACTTCCTTAAGAAGCTCAGATTTATCCCCAGGAAAATATCTCAGATTGCAAAGGGTATATGATAACAGCCTCTTCAGGTCACAAACCAATTGCCTAATGTAGGAGCCCCCCTCAGTCCCCTCCCCCAGCTTGCACTTGCTGGTTGGTGTTGCTAGTAGCTACTGTTCCTATTCAAGGTTCCAAGGATAAACTGGGGAGGCTGGATTTATAGTACTGTCACTCACAAGTCCTCATTGGCTGCTTCCTGTTGACAGTCAGCTAGACATAATTAGGGTTTTTTGTTGTTATTTTTTGCTTTTGGGGGGACAATTGGGGTTAAGTGACTTGCCTAAGGTTACATGGCTAGTTTTTGTGTTAAGTGGCTGAGATCAGGTTTGAACTCAGGTCCTCCTGACTCTAGAGCCTGTGCTCTATTCACTGTGCCACCCAGCCACCCCCATAATTAGGTGTTTGTTTTTTTTTTTTAAGCAATTTTTTAACCAAAAATTGGGTTAAATAACTTGCTCAGGGTTACACAGCCAGTTATTCCTGGGTGTGGTGCTAAGTATCTGAGCCTGG
The DNA here is from genome assembly GCF_028583685.1 of Petaurus breviceps papuanus. Classification (NCBI taxonomy): domain Eukaryota; kingdom Metazoa; phylum Chordata; class Mammalia; order Diprotodontia; family Petauridae; genus Petaurus; species Petaurus breviceps. The sequence continues at coordinate 27,576,592 of NW_027187360.1, forward strand.
GATTCAATCCCCAGGTCATCCTGACACTAGAGCCGGTGCTCTTACTCGATGAGCCATCTGGCCACCCCTAAGCAATCGGGGTTAAATAACTTGCTCAAGGTTACACAGCCAGGTGTTTCTGGGTGGGTGTTAAGTGTCTGAGTCTGGGATTCAATCTCCAGGTCATCCTGACACTGGAGCCGGTGCTCTTACTTGCTGTGCTACCTGGCTGCCCTGATAATTATTATTATTATTATTTTGCCTTTTGGAGGGCAATTGGGGTTAAGTAACTTGCCCAAGGTTACACGCTAGTATTTTTGTGTGGGTGTTAAGTGTCTCAGGCCGGAACCACCGAACTCGGGTCCTCCTGACTCCAGGGCCAGCACTTTACTCACTGCGCCACCTAGCCATCCCTGATTAGGTTTTTTAAAAGGGTATTTACTGAACAGTAAAAAGTTGGTTCAGAACATCCCTAAGTTGAGGCAGTTAGGTGGTACAGTGAATAGAGCACTGGCCCTGGAGTCAGGAGGATCTGAGTTCAAATCCAACTTCAGACACTTAACACAAAAAAACTAGCCATGTGACCTTGGGCAAGTCACTTAACCCCAATTACCTTGCCTTCCCCCCTCCAATCCCCTCAAAAGGACATCCCTAAAAAATCTGGGGGACATCTTCCACAAATACTCTTTCTGGACTCAGTGTGTTTCTCTGCTAGATGCCTTGTTTCCTATTGATCCCTTCTCCTGATGATATGGTCAGTGTGTGTGTGTGTGTGTGTGAGTGTGTATGTGTATGTGTACACACTATAGTTACATTTCAAGAGTTAACATTTACATCTCAGAAATCAGCAAATGCTACAAATCAGGACTTTTTGTTGTTGTTGATTGTCCCAGGGGTGGGGAACCTTCTGCCTTAAGGCCATATGTGGCCCTCTAGGTCCTTGGGTGCAGCCTTTTGATTGAGTTCAAGTTTTATAGAACAAATTCTTTTATTAAGGGGATTTGTTCTGTGAAGTTTGGATTCAGTCAATGGGCCAAACTTGAGAACCTAGAGGGCCACATGTGGCCTTAAGACCACAGGTACCCCACATCTGGGCCCTAGACTTAAGAAAGTGATAGAGAAATGTTAATAATGCAGATTAAACCTAAAAATGTATTGAGCCACTTCAGGGAGCCATTTATGAAACATTTACTAGCATTCGCATAGATATAATACTCCTTCTGGTATAGGCACAGAGGTCTGTCCCCTTAAGGCTCTCCTGAGTTTGGAATCAACTGATTATCTGGCTGCTACTGAAATTACTTCAGCTATTTAAAGGCTCCAGGGGCATGGTTAGACAATCATCTATTCCCTTCCTGACCCAATCCCTCATAAAGAGATCACAGGGCATGTATCATGTTATATATTTAAAACTTCATCATGCTCTTACACAGATCACTCTGGTTTTTATACAACATAAGTATGATAATTCCCATTTTAAAGATGAAGAAACTCAGGCTAAGAAAGTTGTAATGACTTGCCCAAGGTCATACAATAAATGGCGATGGTAGTAGCACAACTCCATTTTAGGTCTTTCTGATGCCAAGGAGAGTGTTTTTTCTCATGATGCTATGTTGCTTCTTTTTACTTTGTAATAGGTTCACCCAATTTCTCTGGTTCATACTAGTAGCTGAAGTTTATATACTGTTTAATGTGGCTGCTAGGTGGTGCAGTAGGGAGAGTGTTGGACCTGAGTCTGAATTCAAATCCTGCCCCAGACATTTAACTGTGTGTCCCTTAGTAAATTCACTTAAACACTATCCTCCTGAGTTTCCTCATCGGTAATGTGGGGATAATAATGATAGCACCTACCTCTCAGTGTTTTTGTGAGATCAAATAAGTTAATATATGTAAAGGGGTCTTCAAATCTTAAAGTCCTATACAAATGCTAGCTTTTATTGTTGTTGCTATTGTTTACAAAGTGTGTTCACAATCTCTGGATCTCTAATATTGTTGTTTCTTCCTCACCTGTAGTTTTTATTGATTAAAAATTTTTATTAATATCTTTTGGGGGTTTAAAAAATTATTTTTGCTTTTTTGGAGGGGGAAAGGTAGGGCAATTGGGGTTAAGTGACTTGCCCAAGGTCACATGGCTAGTTTTGTGTTGTATCTGAGGCTGGATTTGAACTCAAGTCCTCCTGACTCCAGGGTTGGTGCTCTAGTCACTGCACCACCTAGCTCCCCCCTATATCTTTTGTTTTTATATTACATTTAATTCCACTTATAGCCTCTCCTCCTCCTCTCTTTTTGTAACAAATATTTTTGTTTTAAAAAAGAAAGAAAGCAACGCAACAAAACACATTAGTTGAAACTGTCAGTCTATGTGATGTTCCACACCCAGAATCCCTTACCTTGGCAAATAAGGGAGGAAAGTGTATTTTCTAATATCTTTGGAGGACAACCTTGAATCATTATAAGCATCCAACATTTACTTAACTAACATGTTATATCACTTTACGCACATTATCACATTAGATTTTCATGACAACCTTGTGAAAATAGGTGCTAGTAATATCCTCAAATTATAGAAGAAGAAACTTAGATTAAGATGGTCACAGAAGTAGTAAGTGTCTGGGAGTGGTGGTGGGATTTGAATTCAGGTCCTCCAAGGTTCCCAGGTCTTCCCATTCTTTGGAAACCCTTTGAGGGCAGGGCCTGTTCTGTTTCTCACCTTTTGATGCCCAGCACATAGCCCATTTCTGGGCACATTCTAGGTCCTCAATAAATGCTTACAGCATATCCACCCATTACCACCTTCTGCAAAAAGCTTCTCCCAGCCCTTCTTAATCTTGGTCCCTTCCCTTGAGATTATCTCCCAGTTTATTCTGTCTATATCTGATACCTACATAAAAGTTTTTGCTTGCTGTCTTCCTCTTTAGACTGTGAGCTCCTTGAGAGCTGAAATGGTTTTGTTTTTGTTTTTTTCCCTTTCTTTGTATCTCTAGTGCTTGTCATGGTGCCTGATACATCCTGGGCACTTAAAAAATGCTTCTTGCCTTGCTTGGACACTGAACTTCCTGCGAGTAATCAGACTATCCTTGCTAGGTGTGGGAAAGGCCAAATAGTAAAAGACACAAGAAATATGGCACAAAATGGCAAAACGAAACACTCGGACAGCAGACAGATCAGGAAAACGTGTTCAGAATAATGTGTATTGGGTTTGGGATGAAATAATGGCAACATCTTCCAAAATGGGAAAAAAATAGTCATTTAAAAATATCTAAGAGCTGTGAACTTTATTTTTATTGCAGAGCTAATCACATCCTTTTACACATTTTATAAAACAAGTCACAAACACCACAGAATCTTCTAGCAGGGACAAGTGAACTCAGCATTCGCTTTGAGCAAAGGTCACTCTCACCAGGAGGAGGACACTCTGGAAAACTCTTCCTAAGGGCTTGAGTGAAAATTGGGAAAGGGGAGAAAAACTCCATTTAGATCCATGCTGGGGTGGGCAGAATTGGTGCCTGCAGACAAAGGCTGTTCTGTGATCTCAGTGTGGGAAAAAACTATCACTGACAATTACAGAAACTCAGGCTATTAAATCAGTGAGGTCTCCCAGCTAAAGTTCCTTGGCTCTGGCATGCAATAGTTATGGGCTTGGCTCCTGGATGCTCCTGCCTGGCCCATCTGGGTGAGCCCACACAGCCTGGGTCAGGGCCTGGCTGGTCCTTATGGATCCCCATAGACCCAGTATACAGTATGGCAAAGGATGAGGAAATGATGGGCCCACAACCGATCGGTGGCTCCTCAGAGATGACCATTATAATAGCTGACATTTCTATAATGCGCTGCAGTTGACAAGCCTTTTATCCCCATTATACAGAGTAGTAAACTGAGGCAAAGAGCATAGCTAATAAGTGGCTCAGCCAGGATTCAGACATGGATCTTTTGGCTCTAGACTCAATGCTTTTCCTCCTTCTCTGCAGCTGTGGCCCCAGCAGCCAGCTAGACAGGATACTTTGCTTTCAAGTATGAATTAGCTGCAGAAGGCAGAACCCGGTTCCTGTTCCCAAGGAGCTTGGTAGTAGGAACACAAATAGCTATAACATGTATATTCACTTACATAGGTAGCTAATTGGTGGGGGTGGTAAGACAGATTCAGACAAAATGTTCTGTTAGTTTGGAGAAGTGAGACCTAAGCAATGATACCAGGAAGTCTTCCTGGAGGTGGTGACATTTGAGCTGGTCCTTGAAGGGATGGGTAGGACTTAAGTTGGGGGTGGGTGAGTGGGAGGCCAGGGAGGACATTTCAGGCAGAAGGAACATATGAACAAAGGCAGGCAGGAAAGCGTGAGTGATGTTTAGGGAAGGCTAAGATTATAGTTAAGAGTGTGGGCTGTGTGTGGGGAGCAGAGCTGGAAAGGCAGGTTGGGATCATGCTGGGAAGGGCCTTGCATACTAGGCCAATAGGTTTGTGCTTTACCTCCCCGACTACTTAATAAATGCTTGTTGAATTGAATTAAAGCTTGTAGGCAATGGGGAGTCATTGCAGGTCCCTGAGCTGGGGAAAAATATGATTCATCTGGCAGCCTGGAGACTATATGGATTGGAGGATTGGATGGACTGGATGGGTTGGAGGGTGAATACGTTCATTGGGTCTCTCCCACTGGCCCCCTGGTCTGCCACCTTGGGTAATGTGTTGCATTTCTCAGCTTTTACCTCTTCAGTAGAGGATCCCATTGTTCCTCCCGGCTTCTGTGTTTCCAAATCCTTACTTCTGATTTGTAATCTTTGGCTGATGGGACTCCCTGCCAGCTTTGACAGAAGAGCCTTTGATGGGCTTTACCCTTTCAGCTCCCCATCCCTGGCTTTTCATGCCCATCAGACACTATCAACAGCCACTCAGGAGAGGCTGGGGGTGAGGAGATCTCCACATCTGGGGGGGCTTCAGTTCCACAGGAAAGCCATTTATTCCAAAGGCATGAGGACAGGAAGGTGTACTTTTTATTTGTTTTTTTTTTTTTAATTTGCTCTTCAGTCTTCTAAGAATCCTAATTTTTCAGCCTCAGGACAAAAGGACATCAACAACAAAAGCCCCTGTGGTGTGATATGGTAGAAGGAGGACTGGTTTTGTAGTCAGAGGAACTGGTTCTGCTCCCAGCTCCAGCAGTTCTTGTTTGTGGGTGATCTTGGGGGGGCTCACTCCCTATCTGGGTCCTTTCCAAATCCAAATCTCAACGATCCTATGAACCCCAAATGTATTGCTTTTAATAGAGAACAATGCCACATTTTAGGAACGATATTGGTAAGTATGTTCAGAGAGTGGGAGATCACAATGATGAAGGCAAACATGGTGCAGGAACGCAGACTAAGACCTTATATACTCAGCCTAGAGAAGAGGAGACTTGGGATGAGGGGAAAGGACATGGCAGCTGGCTTCAAGCATTTAAAAGGCTGTGTTGGAAACAGACTTCATGTTCCTCCATTCCAGAGAGCAAACTAGGAGGTGGAGGATGGAAGTTCCTAGAGATAGTATTTTTTCAATAAACCTGTTGAAAAGTGGAATTGGCTGCCTGGACAGAGAATAGCTTCCCCATCAACAGGCTGTCAAGCAGGAGCTATTATTTTGGGGGGGGGTCCCCACTTAGGTAGCCTGTGAGGACGATAAAGTCTGAGTCTGAGAATGATTTGCTGCTGGGCAGAAGCATTTTTTTACCTCTGAGACTGCTGAAAAAAATGAAACACCAAGCCGCTTTCCCAGGAGCCCCAGAGCTGGGTTTTTAAGCAAACCTTAGCTGTGTTTTCAGGGACAGTTTCCTTGTTCTAGGAGTCTTTTATCGTGGCTTAGTGCAGAACAGAAGGTGGACCTCAAGGCTGAAACCTCTTGTTCTTTCCCCATTACCCACTGAATATTTAACCTTCGTGAGGTGGCTCCAGTTATGAAACTGGCTGCTGCCCTGCCATGCGCTGGGCAGGCTTGGCAATCTCCAGGTGAGAGATTTTATATGTGACGTTTGCTTCCCTTGCAAGTTTGTTTTTGGTTTCTACAGATGCAGGTTTGGTGACCTCCCCACTCTGTAATCAGAGACATCCCTGGGTACTCCTGCTCCACAAATATTGCCCCTGGAGTTACTCTCTTACCCCATCTCTTCCTGCTCCCTCCCCCTCACAAGGACCAGTGTCAGGGGGCAGTAGGAGGTACAAAGTACAGGGAGAGTTGGGGGAAATGTATTCTTTGAGAAGCACCAAGTACAGGAAAAGCCACAGGCAAAGTGGATTGAGGGCCAGCCCAGGAGACAGGAGACCTGGCTAGAGCCCTGCCTGGCAAGTCAGTTAACCTCTCAGGCAATGCTTGGGCAAATTCCTAAGGTTCCTGAGTTACAGATGATTTGCCAGTCTGCCTCGGTGGAGGGAGGCACTGCACCAGGAGCTCCCCAACATCTGCCTTCCACACCTTTGAATCCATTAGATTGTAAGCTCCTTGAGAACAGGGCTTATGTCACGTATTATCTTTATACCTTTACACTCTGCACACAGCCTTACACACTGTAATGAGCCTTCAATAAATGTTTTTGAAATTGTTGTTGAATTCTCATCATGCCCAGACAGATGCCAGTGGCCCACACAGCCTGGGGTAAGTCAGGCGCCACTAGTGGGGAGAGTGGGTGGGAGGGGAATGCTGCAGAGCAGACCCCTGGAAACCCAGAGAAGGGCGTTTTGTGCCCAGGCTCTGGAGAAGTGGGTACAGGGACCTGGAAGGCCTTTTCGCCTGGTTATTTTTTATGATCCATAATTCAATTTTGTCGAAACAACTGTTTAATTTGATGGGAATTGCCTTGTGAACCTAGCACCCTCCCTCCCCTGGTCTGTTTCCCTTCTGCGAAACTTCACGCTCAGACCACACAGACAAAAACCAGCCCTGGAGAAGAGAAGCCGGACAAGAGCCAGGAGCGAACAATGAGGCCTGCAGGCCACCTTAAAGGATTTCTGCCACTGGGGGAGGGGCCCGAGGCTGCCAGGAGGGGGCGGGGCTTCTAGTTAATTCATTAAAATGTGTCGGGGAGCGTGGGAAAGAGGAGAGCTTTTCTTCCCAGCAGCACAGAAACCCGGTAGAAAAGGCCGAGAGAGGATAGAGATCAAATAACAAACCGGCCCAGCTCCGAGCAGCAAACCCGGAGAGGAAGAAGAGCCAGACGCAGATCTGGAGCTGGGGCAGACGATCCCTGCCTGGCCAAGCCCTGCCCCCTGCCCCGTGTGCCCCCCCAAGCCCAACCTGAGCCACCCTGGCCTCCCCTCCCCAATCCCACAGCTGGCCTGCCGGCCGGCCATCCCTGCCTGACCCACTGCCCCTTGGGGCTTAGGAATAGAAACTGGTTCTAAGACGATGCCCCTGTGCCTCCTGGGACATTCCTTCAGTGGCCTTTAGGCTTGTAAACTGTGAGCATTCATTTCCCGCCTTTCCAGGAACCGCGTCCAGACAGATGATGAACTGCGGACTCCGTATGAGTGCAGAGGCTGGAAGGGCTTGGGGCTGGCAGCCCTGGGCACTTGGGGATTGAGCCCCCAAGTGAGAGAAGCCATACTAAAAACCAGCCCCCCAGGCCCAGCCCTGACCTCCCAACCTGGGTGTCAGCCCCAGATTTCACACTTGTAAATACATTTCAGAAAACACTGAGTGTGGGAGGGAAGGCTGCACTGAGAAGAGGGGAGCACCAGCCCTCTGAAGTCCTCCGTTCCCATGACAGGAGGCAGGCTCTAATGGGCAGGATTCCCCACAGCAACCCATCTAGCCTGGAGGTGATGGTTCCGGAAGCTTTGTCATCGTTATTGCTCATAGTTATAAGCACTTTCCTCATAGCAGCACTGTGGGAGTAGGTCGGGAAAGCACAGTAAGAATCATCATTTTACTGATGAGGAAAGTCTCAGGCAGATACCCACCATTACACAGTAAAGATCAGAGCCAGGACCTCATATGCAGATCTGACCGTGTCACGCACACCATTAGATAAATACCGGTGGCTCCATATTGTCTCCAGAATCTAATATTAAATCCGCTGTAGATCATTCAAAGCCCTTCACAACCTGGACCTCTCCTACCTTTCCAGTTTCTTATACCTTACCCCACCTGCTATCCAGTGACTCAATGACACCAGCTTCCCTGCTCTTCCTCTCACCAGACACTCCTCCAGCCTCTAGGCGTTTTCACTGACTGTCCCCCTTGCTCACCTTCCTCATTTCCCCCTCCTGTCTTCCTTGGCTTCCTTCAAGTCCCAGCTAAAATTCCATCTGGGGCCATCTCCAGTCTTCCTGGTCTATATTTGGTCACTAGACCCAAATGGTTCCAGAGGAGAAAGTGAGGCTGGTGACCTTCCATAGCCCTTCCTCACTTAAACCCAATTCACTTGCCAGCCATGGCATCACCTTCCTGATGCCATGGTCCTCTTCAAGAATGAAGGACAAACAATAACAAAATTCCGTCTTCTACAAGAAACCTTTCCCAGCCCCCCTTAATACTAGTGCCATTTGTTGATTATTTCCAATCTATCCTGTATATATCTTGTTTGTACATAGTTGTTTTCATAGTGTCTCTTCTATTAGACTGTGAGTTTAAAAGCAGAGACTGTCTTTTGCCTTTCTTTGTATCACCAGTCCTTGGCATGGTGCCTGGCACATAGTGGGTGCTAAATAAATGTTTACTGACTGACCAGATCACCTGACTCCTACCATGTAGGCCTCCATTCCCCCCAGCTACAGGCATCACAGCGGCCCTGGGGCAGCAGCTCCAGCATTGGCCCTGTCAAAGGGAGATGGTTGTCATTTAGCCTTCCAAGAGGGGTGTGTGAATGTTCATATGAATGTCTGTGGGAGTGCATATGATAATGAATGTGGATGACTGGATAGGGGTGTGTGAGGGTATATCAGTGTATGAACTAGATGTATGTGAAGGCACATGTGGGTAGCATAGTAAACCGGATGTGGAATGGGGGGGGGGAGATTAGAATCCCACCATTTGCAAGTCCCTTCAAGCCCTTTCAAGCCTTTGCTTCCTCATCTGCAGAATAATTATAACCATAGCACCTCCCTTACAGGGTCGTTGTAAGGATCAGACTGAGTTATAACATAGAAAGCCCTGTCTAAATGCAGTTACTATAAATGTGACTAAATGTGTGTGTGTGTACAGACAGCATGCAGTGCATATCCAGGAATATATGTGCTGCTGGGCCTGGAATCAGGAAGACCTGAGTTCAGATCTGACCTGCATACTAATCAAATCGCCCTAGCCAGGTCACTTTGCCTCTTTTTGCATCAGTTTCCTCATCTATAAAGGGAGAACAATAACAGCATCTATCTCTCAAGGTTGTTGTGAGGATCAAATGAGAAAATATTTGTAAAGTACTTTGCAGACCTTAAGGAAGGACCAACTACTCTGTTTGGGGGGCTGAAATCAAAGACTGGACTATCTGGTCATTGCTCCAGAGGTCACTCTAATCTCAAGTGTCAGTGTGCTTGGTCATCCAACACCTTAATGATCCAAGAATCATGGTAAGACTCTCAGCTAGACTAAGGAGACAGAAGGAACCTTAAAGCTAATCTACCTTATCATTTCTGTTACTAAGAATTCACATTTCGATAGCACTCAAAGGGTTTTCTTCCCAACGAAGCTGTGGTGAGTGTAAGTAATTTATGCACTATTATCTCCATTTTACAGATGAGGAAACTGAGAGGTCATGGACCAGATCATCACATTGGAGCTGAAGTTTTACAGATGAACAAAATAAGAATTGAGCTGATTCTTGCCCTTCCCCTCCCCCTCATTGTACATATGAGGAAACTAAGGCTACCCTCCAGAAGGAGGGGAGGGGAGAGATTGGTTAGCTCTTCTGACTTGTTTAGAAATAAAAGCCCCCAGCCACATCCAAGGGTAGGTCTGGAAGGCACAGGCTGGGTCAGAGAGCAGGGACTTTTCAGGATGCAGCTGGGGGAAGTTCCCTTTTTTTTTCTACTCACTTTTGTTGGCTATTGCTAGTGGGAATGATTTTAAGTTCAATTTCCTCCTGATATTTGGTCAAGGAGTTGTTTCAACAGATAGACCTTTCTCCTCTCACAAGGGAAGAGCTGAAACATAAAGATTTATAGCTGGAGAAGTAGCATTCTGGATTAAAATGTTACAAGTCTCTATTGTAAAGAATGTACTGGGTCAGAGTCCAGGCTTGGAAAAGTGGTCCTAAGATGCTGGGAGGATTGCATGTATATAACCTATATCAAATTGCTTACTGTCTCAGGAAGGAGAGAATTTAAAACTCAGAATTTTTAAAAAATGAATGTTTAAAATTTGTTTTTACATATAATTGGGGAAAAAATAAAATATTATTTTAAAAAAGGATGCCAGGAAGCATGTCCAAAGAATAGAACTCAAAATGGCAAAAAAGATGAAGACAGAATTAAGGACAAAATAAAACAAAAACTCCTTTCAGGGAGAGAAATTAGAAGCTTAGGATAATTCTTACATGTGTGTCTTTTCTAAGGTCGACTAAGTCTAACATTAGGTGAAAATCAACTCAATTAGGGAGTGATTATGTATTGTGCTTGCATATTTATATGAACATATATGGTATCCTGAGGACATGTGTACTGCCCCCAATAGTGTACTTGGGTTTTATACTATTGCCAACATTCCCTCCCTCCCCACCTCCCCTTTTCCTCCACCTCTTCTTTTAAATATCCTCCTTGTCTCCATTTCCCTTCCCAGGGGAGTATGGGATTACTCACCAGAGCTGAGGGCTGAGGGGTCAGATCGCATCTGGAATACCATGTTCAGTTTTGGGGACTAGGTTTTAGGAAGGACAGAGACGGAAGCAAGTTCAGAGGCTGGTGGCCAGGAAGGTGAGGAAACTGGAGACTGTTCCATAGGAAGTTAAGCTGAAGGAATGGCCCTTGGAAAAGACCCTTCCTTCCTCCTTTAGGTGTAGTATAAAGGAGCAGGGGGAGTCAGATGGCCTGGGTGTGAAGCCTGGTACTACTACCGTCTGTAAGATCTTGGACAAGCCATCTCTCTGGGCCTCCATCTCCTCATCCATAAAAAGAAGGGATGGGACCAGATGACCACCAAGGCCCTAGTTCAGGCTTCTCTAGATAACTGACATTGGGGGGAAACCCCTTAGAATTAGGGCCATCTAAAAGTAGGTTTCCTTTGGGGATGGGAGGTTCTCCATCACTGGATGCCTTTAATCAGAGTCTTGATAAGTGCATGGAGATTTCTGTTCAGGTATGAGGTAGGGTTAAGTGATATATATATATATATATTTTTTGCTTTTTGGTGGGCAATTGGGATTAAGTAGCTTGCCCAAGGTCACACAGCTAGTAAGTGTTAAGTGTCTGAGGCCGGATTTGAACTCAGGTCCTCTTGACTCCAGGGCTGGTGCTCTGTTCATTGTGCCACCTAGCCACCCTGGGTTAAGTGATATTTGAGGACCCTTCTGATTCTGAAATTCTGGTCCTTAGTCTTGGCTCTCGAGTGAAGGTGGAGGAAATCTCTCTCCCTGGAGATGACCTGGCCAGCTGGCAAAGAGAAGTCAGTGTTTGTCTTGTCTAGAAGCACCTACTGCACTTTCACTACTCCTAATAAACAGGTAAGAGGAAAATCTGACAAATGAGGCCCAAGGACAGGAATTGAAATGAGGTAGTTCCAAGTGCAGTGGAAGTGCTGGACTTTTCTCCTGTGTACTAGTTGAATAACTTTGGGCAAATGATTTAAGTATTCTGGGCCTCAATTTTGCCATCTACAAAATGGGGATAATAATACTTATACCATCTGACAGGGTGTTGTAGGGACTGGATGAGATCATATGTATAAAGAGCTCTCTGAGCCTTAAAAATACTATATAACATATGAATTATAATTTATCAATATTAATAAGTGATTCAGTTAAGGTCATCCAGTCAGTGGCCATGTTGGGAATGGAAGCTCCTGATTATAAGTTCCAGCATGATGCTCTAGCCTTCAGCTTCCCTTGTGGATGAGGCCTGAGGCCTGTAGTCTGGTACATAGGGGCATATTCAGTGCTTGAGTAGCCTTTGCATTCATGGGGGGAGTTGTTAGGTGGTGGGAGGAAGGGACTCTCCTTTGCCCCTACTACACACACTCATAAATATGGAGCTGAGCCCCACACCTGAGAAGTCTTGCTTAGTAAAAAGACCACAGTTCACTGGGAACACCAACAAGGGAAGTGCTGGCCCTCCCTCTGTCTGGGTCCCTTGAGAATCAGCTGAATCACGGAAGGTAACTTCAGGCCGAGCTATTAAGCCACTGACCCAACAGAAAGCCAAGAGGCTTTCTTCCCCCCCACCCCCCCACCCCCCTTGGGGAGCCAGCCAAGTACACAGTGAGGTTTGTTTCCGATCCAGATTACACCAGGAAGGAAGTGTGCCCGGAAAGGGATGTGTGGGGAGGGGAGAGGAGACACATTCCTGGTGGATGAGAAATGGTGTTTGTACATTCATTTGTAAAGTGCATTGAGAATCAATGCCAAACCCTGCTCGAGAGGGAGACCTTTGGAGGAGAGGTGCGGGAATCAGGGGCAAGCTCATCTGGAGAAGCAGTTCCATCCCTGTCACCTTGGAAAGGGACTGGCAACAAGGGACCCCTCCAGGCATAGGATATGTTTCCTGGGCAACCAATCTTCCAGTATCTCCCAGATTCTAATAGACAGAGAGTCAATCCCTCGGAAAATAAACAAACAAAAAGAAAACCCCTTACAGGCATAAGGTGATTTGCAAAGATACATTTTCCCTCTCACTTTAGGCTCAAAAAGTGTCTCTAAACATAGCTGATGAAAGCCAGAGCCCCAGAGGGTACCACAGCCATAGAGAGGTGTTTGTGATGGCCAGTTAGTTCAGGGTAAGGAACAGTGGAGCGAAGATGAATCACAGATTCAGAAGACTGATGATGAAGCAAGCCTCCTGTCTTTCAGCATAGGGGTGGTAGGCTATGAGTGAGCCAGGAGGCATACATTTGCAGATCTGGGCATTATATTAAATTTGTCTTGTTAGATTTTACTTATTTGTTATAAGAGAGGGCTCCATTTAGGTAGGGAAGAAGGGAGTCATTGGAAAATGATGGTGATCTTTAAAAAAAAAGATCTTCAATAAAATATTTAAAAGAAATAGCATTGGATCGGGAACCAGAAAACCTCTGCTTGCATTTCACCTCTAATTCATAGAATTCATATAGAGAGCTACAATGAATCTTAAGAGATTGTTTAGTCCAACCTTATTTGACAGCAGAAACTTTGGTCTAGGGAAAGGAAGTGACTTGTCTAAGGTCATAAAACTCCTAAGTGGAGATTTAGATTCTCTAAACCTCAGCTTTCTCATCTGTGAAACCAGACTTGCACCACAAGGGTTTATAAAGCACCGTATAAATCTCAGTTATTAATGTTATTTCACACTGTCCCATTGAAGGCTTGATGGTTTTTAGAAGAAAACAAACAAACAAAAAAACGTAAGGCCTTGAATTAGAGTAAGCCAATCCCATCCTACTAACATTAGACTGATTAAGGAGGGAGGCTGGGTCCCTTTGATGTTTACCCCTTATTCAAATCGAGACAATTTATTACTTCCTTGAGGACGATCAAGGCCAAGTTTCCCGGCTCTGGGCTCCAGCACCCTGTTTATTGTGGCAGATAATGGGAGCCAGGCTCTGACTTCTGACAAACCGCCTAAAGGTGGGGTCCTAATAAGAAAAGGAATCCGGAGGGGTCAGGGTTCGGGTGTCTTCTTCAGCGAATGGTTAGAGAAGTGATGCCCCAGGCCTTTTGGTGCTCTGGCGGGAGAGGAGAAATGGGAATGTGGTGTGGTAGAGAGAGTGCTTGATCTGGAGTTAAGAAACGGGTTCAAATCTGAGCTCTGATACTTGACAGTTGTGTGGTTTCAGGGAAGTCCTCCTTGTCTCCAGCTTCTTCACTGGTAAAATGGGGACCAGTCCAGCAATGGGCATTTGTTAGGTACCTAGGTGATGGGGATCTAAAGACAAAAATGAAACTGCCTGTCCTCAAGGAGCTTACATTCTAGCGGATGATGATAAGACATCTCATATTATGTTTGTGGGGCAGGATTTTGTTAACCTTAAAACACTAGGTCCTAAGGTCACAGATCCAGAGTTGGAAGGGACCTTAGAGGCTGCTTAATCCACTCCATCCCCACTCAGTTTGCGGATGAAGAAACTGAGGCCCAAGGAGTTTCAAGAACTTGTCCAGTATCTAGGTCTTCTGAATCCAGAACTAGAACTTTTTCCTTCCTCCTCCTATTCTACTATATTATTCTTAACTTGGGGACTCCCCTCCCACTACAAACCCCAGTCTGACTTTTTTTCCCATAAGTGCTTCACTCCAGTCTAGCTATAGTCCCCCAAATCCTTAGAACAACCCCTGTTAATGGTCATTTATATCTTTATGCAATTTTTCATTATTTCTATGTCCTCCCTCCCCCAAATCCTTCCAGACTCTTACTAACCCCTAACTCTAGGGCTCATACTCTGATTCAATTCATTTCCATGTAATCTTAGAGAATTTATAAACATTTTATAAAATTATGGAATTTCAAAGTAGGAAGTCATCTAGTCCAAATTATGCCCAAACAGGAATTTCCTCTGACAATATCCTTAGCAAATAATCAGTATCACTCCTCCCCAAGAACTCCTGAGATGGGAAATCCAGTCTTCCCAAGGCAACTGCTTTTACCTCTGCACAGTATGAATTGTTAGGACCACCTCTTCCTCTCACATAGCAGTTTATTTCTTTATTTTATTTCGTTTTTGTCTTTCCAAACAGCCTAGTTTCTTTCATACATTTGCAGAAGGCAGAGAAATCTGAAAGCAGTGAGAACCAACGAATAGTCCACAGACTGTGCTGTACACAGGTCCTGCCATCAGGCTGCAAGAAGGGTATATTTGGCAGACTCTGACGGCCTTCCTGGAACCAGCACTGAACATGTTCTCTATTTTGCATCTTTTGAAAGGGTCTTTCCAAATTCAAAATCTTCAGGTGTTACTTGTCTGCAAAACCCTCAAATTTGTAGGACCAAAGAGCATGACACTATTTTTCTTAGATGTCTACTTTTGAATAAATGAAAACTACGCACTATTTCAGGTGAGGTAATCTAACACCAGCAGTCCAGTGTAAGCTTCTGAAGGTCGGTAGCCATTCCAGTCTGACCTTTGTATCTCCAAAGCCTACCATAATGCCTCAATTCCTTTCGACCTTTCTGTAGTATTTAACACTCTTCAACACCCCCTCTTACTGGATGCTCTTTCCTAAGAGTTTTCAGGACACTGTTCTCTCTTGGTTCTTCTGACTGCACTTTCTCAGGCTCCTTTGCCCATCTGTGTAGTGCCCTCTAACTGTGAGTGAGCTCCAAGGCTCTGTCCTGGGGCCTTCTGCATTCCTCTTGTCTCTTTGCACTCTCTTTGGTGACCTGATTAGCCCCTGAATTTGATGATCATTTCTATGTTGCTGACTCCCAAACCTATACATCTAGACCTCATTTTTCTCCTGAGCTCTATATTACACCACCAGCACCTGCCCATTTGCCATTTTAAACTAGATTTCCTGGAAGCAACTCAAATCCATTATGTCCCAAACCTGGCCTTGTTACCTTTCCCCCCAAAGTCACCTCTCTTCTCACTTCCCTGTTTATTGCAAGGACAGTGTCCCTTCAGTTTCTGGGATGCCGCATTCTCCTTCATCCCTCTATCTAATCAGTTGCCAAGACTTTTCAGTCCTTCCTCCCCTTCCCTTGCCTTTGTCCCCTTCTCACTGCTCCTATGGCCACCACCCCAGTTCAGGGTCTCATCACCTCTTACCCGGCTAAGGCAGGTTTCCCTGCCCCAAGCCTCTTCCTTTGATCCATCTCCACAGTGGTCAAGATGATTTTCTTAAAGCATAGGTCTGACAATATCACTTCCTTGCTCAGTAAACTCTAGCTGCTTCTTATTACCTCCAGGACCAAATACAGATTTTTGTATTGGCTTTAGGACCTTTTACAGCCTGGTTCCCATCCATCTTCCCAGCCTCCTCATGCATTACACCCCTTCACGCCTGTCCTTCCTGACACTGACCATCCTGCTGTTTTTTATACAGGACCCTCTGCACGTTCCCTGCACAGGTGGTCGACTGGTCAATCCCCCCAATGATTCTCTCTTCGTCTCCTGGCTGCTCCATAGACAAGACACTCTATCTCTTAGCTTTGGGCATTTTCTCTGGCTCTTCTCCCTTCCTCCTCCATTCTGACTACTGACCTCTAAGGTTGCCTTCAAGACCCATTAAAATCCCACCTTCTACAGGAAGCCATCCCTAACCCCTCTTTGCTCCAGTGCCTTCCCACTTTAATTATCTACTGTTTATCCTGCATACAGACTGTTTTATACATATTTGTTTGCATGTTGTCTCCCCCATTAGACTGTAATCTCCTTAAGGGCAGGGGTTGCCTCTTTTTGTATCCCCAGGGCTTGGCACCATGCCTGCAACATAGTAGGTGCTTAATAAATGTTTACTGAATTGAAATTGAACCTCTCAGAATTCCTAGATTCCTTCAAAGTTCAGTTCAGTGGTCACCTTTTATATGAGTACTTGCCTGATCCCCTCAGTAGCTAGTGCCTCCCCCTTTGGTATCTTCTATATTTTTGGTATATTTCAGCATACTGTCCTTGATAGAACATAGACGCCCTTGAGATAAGGGACTATTTCATTTTCATCTTTCACTGCCAAAACCAATTCCTGGCAAAAGTAGGCTCTTAATATACATCTAGTGTGTGCAGAAGACATTGCTGGGGGGTACAAAGTTTAAATGACAGTCTCTTCACTCTTAAGAGTTTAATGTCTGCAACTGAGCTCTAAAGTAAGCCACAGATCGAATCTTACTCTTGACTACAGGCCACAGACATTGATCCCTAGCCCTGGCAACAGACTGGTTCCCTGACCATGCTACCTACTAAGCTCTATATTCTACCACAGACTGACTTCTGACCTTGCCCACAGCCTGGGCCCTAGCCCTGGCCACAACCTCCCTACTGTCCACCAACCACAGCTTCAGATTAACTGATGGACCAATAAAGATCTTGCTTTGGTTCCATAGACCTTTTTCCCTATTAGAATGTAAGTATCCTGCATCCAAGTACATTGGAGGAGGGTTTTTACAAAGTATGTTTCCTTTATGTTCCCTCCCCCACCCTAGAATGACAGTCTCCCTTGACTCACCCTCCTTGGCAAATGGCTGAGTGTTTCCCTGTGACCCAGAAACAGGCCGTCACCAAGAGCAATAAAGTTCGGAGACAGCAGTCTAGTCTCAGCTTTTTTTCCCCAGAGGGAGAGGGAACAAATGGACCCAATAGGGTGATGACCCATAGCCAGAGAAACATATGGTGACATTCTACCTATATTGGCTAATCCAAGTGGTCTTTACAGTGGTAATCAATTAGCCTTTTTCCTGCCTGCCCTTATTACTGGGGACTGTAGGAGGAGTCTAGGGGTAGTTTGACCTCTAGTACAGGTATGCACGATGTACATTAATGGGGGGCTCATATCTGCAATAGTTCCAGGTTTTTATTTCATGCCTCAGTAAGGGCAGAGCAGCCTTTACTTTTTCATAGGTCTAAGGGCCCTCTCTTGGAGGGGAGAGGTTGTGAATTGGTTCTCTTATAGATGTGCTAGAATGTGACAAACATGCTGGGTTTCTGAGGGTGGGAGGCAGGAGGTGGGAAGTCAGGGAGGAACAAGGAAGTTCTGAGGTCTGGGAGAAGGTGGCCAAAGAGAGTGAAAGCAAGGATGCTGTCTGTTCCCAGGGGTTTTGAATCACGTGTCAGAAGTTCCGGGACTTTGATGCCTAAGAGATGTGGGCTTTAGATAAATAAGACCACTGCCAGTTTTGCCACAGAGCTCGTGTTCCTTTGGATCAGGGAATCTGGTGGGCCAGCTGGCCTGGGCTGGGGGGTGAGGGTGAGCAAGGTTGCCAAGGTCAAACATTACCAGGCCATTTCCCCATGGATGTTTTCTGAAGAACTGGCTAGTTGATGGGCCATCCTATTTGGAAAGGAATGAGTTTGTTTTTGGACATAGGTTCATAGGTGAGAAGAGGCACAGATGCTGTCCAGTCTAACCTCCTCACTTTAGAAAGGAGGAGAATGAGGCTCAGAATGGATCACACAGGCCATTGCAGGGCCATGCTGAGCCTGGGGTGACTGTGGAACATACAGGTAGAGGTGTTTGTTCTGGTGACAGCTGGAAATATGGACTGTGGCCCCAGGAGCTCAGGGATGGCACATTACCTAAGAAGAGGTGCTAGCTGAAGCTGTGAAAACTGAACTGCAGGCCAAGGACTGGATTGTGTGGGATAATTCCCAGATGAGGAAGAGTCATCAAAGGCTTGGGGGGAGGGGACAGAGGCAATAAACATTTACTGAGCACCTACTGTGTACCAGACCAAGTGCTAAGTGATTTACAAATATCTCAATTTGATCCTGGTGATTGCTAGGACAGGTCAGAGAGAAACAGGAGGGAGGAATGTCAGGGAATCTGTATATTCCAAGAGTATCAAGGGAGTATTGGGGAAAATAAGCAAATAGTGTCAAATGCTATAAAGGGGTCAGAAAGACAAGACATTAAGATGAGGACAAGGACCGTGGAGAGGGCACAATATCTAGAAGGGAGGTGATAGTACCACTGTACTTGGTCTCCTGGCTAGACCTCATTTCCTTTAATTCTGGATGCCACATTTTAGGAAGGCCATTGATAAGCTAGGAAGTATCCAAAGGAAGATTACCAGGAAAAGCCTTGAGATCTTGCCATGTGAGGAACTGGTAATGTTCAGCCTGGAGAAGAAACGCTAGGAAGGGGATATGATAGTTGTCTTCAAGTATTTGAAGGGCCCTTGGTGGGGGCCAGGGGAGGGAAGAACTAGATCTGTCCTCTTCAGCCCTGGAGGACAGAAGCAAAAATAAAAGATGAAAGTTAGAGGGAGACAGATTTAAACTTGATCTCAGGAAAAACTTCCTAACAATAGAGTTATCCAAAAGGTGGCCTCTCTCTTCCTAGAGATCTTCAGGTAAAGGCTGGATAACCACATACCAGGTATATTTGAGAAGGGACTTTTTGTTCAGGTACAGATTAGACTAGATTGCCTCAGAAGTCCCTCCAAGCCCAGAGATAGATACTGGGAATCTATATGAGAGAACAGTTTTGGTTGAATTGGTGGGCCTCAAGCCAAGTACTTCCTCTAGTTCCAGTATTCTGTGAAGCAAAGGGAATGAGTGCTTAGAAAGTTTGGGAAAGCAATGGTAAAATCGTTGGTGCTCATTTAGGCAGGTTTAACATAGGTGATGCTAAGATATGATGAGCTCCTTAGATTGTATCTTCAGTCCAATAGAAAAGGGAAAACTAAATTCCTTCTAAAAAGGGGCAAAAATCAAACAAAGTCACTTTACAAAAGCCAAAGGCAGAAAATTCAAGTCAGCCTAGACTCGAAGATAAGCCCTGTCTCCAAGGTGGCTGAGGGCAAGGTGTCAGGGCAGGGAGCCAGCAAGTCTGAGATGTATAGCCCAGCAAGGGCAGGAATCAAGGTCCAATTTTCCAAAGGGGAATGCTAAGGAAGGGGTTATTAGAAAACATCACCTAGAAATTCCAAAGCCAGTGAGAGGCTCAGCCTTTCAGTTCCCCTCAGCGTGAGGGCCAGGCAGAACAGGAATTGGAGGCTGAGATCCTGGCAGGATGGGGCAGTTCCAAGCAGTCCTCCCATAGAGGTTCCTATCCGAGATGTCTAAGAGTTTCCTCACTAGTAAAGCAAGCCTCTTTTAAAGCTCAGCTTAGGTACCACCTCAGAATGAGGCCTTTCCGGATCTCCTCTACCCTGCCCCCCTCCAGTTATTAGCAGTAACTCACTATTTATGGGTGACTTTATGGTTGTTTCCTTGTGCACATTCTGTATTTCTCCCCATTATGATATAAATTTCTTGGAGACATTGACTGTTTGGGTTTTTTTTTGTCTTGGTGACCCCAGGCTGGCACAGTCCCTTGCATACAGTAGATATCTAATAAATGTTTGTTGAATTGAATTGGGGCCCTCCAAATATCTTCCCTTCCCCAATAAATCCTCAAGATTGGGGGAAGGCTCTTACCTTGTGGTTCATTTCAATCATTTGAACCACAA
The DNA here is from genome assembly GCF_028583685.1 of Petaurus breviceps papuanus. NCBI lineage: Eukaryota > Metazoa > Chordata > Mammalia > Diprotodontia > Petauridae > Petaurus > Petaurus breviceps. The sequence goes on from NW_027187360.1 coordinate 27,596,749, forward strand.
CTGACCTTGGAGATCTGGGTTTGAGCTGAGGCCTTGGCTTGGCAAGACATTCTCCTTATCCTTGATTTCATCTGTAATATGATGATAATAATATTTGCCCGACCTATCAATAATGCTTATACAAGTATGTTGTAGTCAAAACAAAATATTATATAGACGTGATTATTATAACCAACCTCCTGGTATCATAGATTTAAGAGTTGGACAGGATTTTCGAGGCCATTGAGGACACCTTTTATTTTACAGATGAGGAAACTGAGGTAATTGCCTGGTGAAGTGACTTGTACCTGAGGGAGGATATGAACTCAGGTCTTTCTGTCTCTAGTGCTTCTCATTTCCCTAGTGTCAGCTAGCCCCAGTACAGTGAGAGGGATTCCTAAGCGATCACCGATCCCTTCTTAACCTGTCCCCTTCCAACTGTTTCCTTATCTTTCTGTTTTCCTGCTCTCATCTATTCCTCCGGTACTTTTCACTGCTTCCAAGACTGCCTTTTCCCTTCATCTGCTCCCTTTGAACATAAACTGACCATGCTCAGAGAAAGACTCTTAAAGCTTTCCTAGAATCATTAGAAATCTGTCTCCAGATGACTAAATCCAAAATGAAGACTGGAAACTAAGAAACAGACAGGCAGGGTGGGTATAGGATTCTGTGCTGGGAAAAAGGGATGATGGAGTTTTAACCCTAGACCTCACCATTTACATGTCCTTCTCTACTCAGAAGAGACTGTTCTGGAGAAATCACCCAAAGTAACATAGACTCTGATTAAAGATTCCTTTTGTGAAAACATTACGAGGATCCTTGTTAGCATTCTTTTTTTTTTTTTAATAGAATAAGTGTTTCATAGAAATGGCCCCCTTTCCAGGGAGTGGTTTTTGCCCAAGTATGTGCCCCCCCCCCCCCCCCACAGGCAATATTTTCACACCAAACATGTCAAAGTGGATAGCAAACCAAACTTTCCACCCTGTACCCCGGAACAGAGTATGACCAGGACAGGATAGGACAGAACAGGGTAGGACAGGACAGAATGTAGTTCCCTCTGCCTGGGGCTCATCTGTCTCCTTCATAGGGAGGGTTGTATTTGTGGTTGGTGGCTGGCTCCCACCAGGGAAGGAAGCCACAGTGGGCCTTCCAGCCCATCCCAGCTCAGCTCAGTTTGTAGAAGCTCTGTGTCTGTGGCTCTGAGCGGTCTAAGATCTCCTGGAACTGAGAGACCACTCGCCCAAAGTGGGAACCTTCCCAGAACACTTTGCCGCACTGGGTACAACAGTAGAAATGGGCCAGGTCTGTTTTCTCCAGCACCCCAAGGGGGATGGTTTTGATTTGCAGGGTGGTACCATTTTTCAGGGTGAGAGACCCTGCATTCAGGTCTGAGTCTGTCAGCCAGCTGCAGTCTGGTTTATAGGCACAGCTCGGGAGCTGCTTGGTGACTGTGATGGTTTCTGATAAGGCTGGAGTCTCTGCCTTGGGGCACAGCTCCCAATCCTCTTCCGGGCTCTTTGTGCAGACTGTAAAAACATAACAGAAAATAAACACACCTAGGAAACTATTCATATCCAAAGGATTCCATTCAAACCCCACCTTCTCCAAGAATATTCCTTGAGCTTGAGCCTTCATCATCCTCTGCTCCTGGACTATTGCTTTCTATGACTATTCTTACTACTGTCTCTAGTTGCCCCCCTCCTTTGCCCATCTAGCTTTCATAGGCCACCAAAATGATCCTAATGCCTATAGGGTTGATTAGGTGATTCTCTTATTCAAAAAACATTGTTTTCCTCCATTACCTATAGAATAAAATATGGACTCCTTAGCCTGGCATTTAAGGCTCTTCTTTGCCCACAAACTAGCTCTAATTTTCAGCTATATTTCACTCTGTTACCCTTGACATACTCTATGCTGCAGCTAAGTTCATTTATTTTGCTGTTCCTAGGTTCTGTCTCCATGCATTTCTATAGGCTGTCTGTCCTACTTGACTGGCATGTGTTCCTTCCTTAGTTCTGCTTACTGAAAGCCTTTTCTTTAAGGCTCTGCTCAGCTACCAGCTCCTCTGGGAAACCCTCTCTTCCCTGCAGATTCCTCTCCCTCCTCACATCTTCCTAGAGCATTTTGTCTGAATCTCTCCTTTCCCTATCTCTCTTTAACTGGTATTTATCTGCGTATTTATTTTAGCTCCTGTAGATTAATTAACCACTGAGTTAGATGTCAAGAGATATGGAGAAAATAGTGCCAGTCCTCAACGAATTTACATGTGTATAAAATAGATACAGACAAGATACGCACAGATGGAAGGTGAACTTAGAGTGAAAGACACTAGGCAGCTGGGAGGCTGGGAAAGGCCTCTTCAATTTTGTCTGTTTTACACACACACACACACACACACACACACATACTGATATATCTATAGATATAGACACACACATATTTGTGGATATGTAAGCTCCCTGAGGGCAGGCACTGTTTTATTTTTGTCTTTGTGTCCAAAGCACCTCTTGTGAAAGTGGTATTTGAGCTGAGTTCTGAAGGAAGCCTTCCATCATAAGGCAGCAATGAAGAGGGACAGGGATAGTCAGACCAAAGACAGAGGGAGATGAACACTGTGATTACTGGAAGAACAGCAAGTAGGTTAACACAGCTTGACTACAAATGAGTAGAGGGGATTAAAAGGAAAAGGTAGGAAAGAGCCTAGGCTCTGGAGAACTTTAAATGACAATAACAACAACAAAACCTTTTCTAGGTAATCACAGAGGTAATAGGGAGCCAGTGGAGTTTATTGAGTAGGGTCAGGCCTATGCTTCAGGAAAATCACTTTGACATTTGGCCAATGACTTGAGGCAAAGGGCTAAATTAGAAGGCTGTTTCAGTACTACAGGTGAGAGGTGCTGAGGACCCAAACCAGGGAGGTACCTCTGTGAATGGAGAGAAAGGGCCCCACTTGGAGATGTAGATATGATAAGATTTAATAACTGACCGGATATGGAGTGAGTGATGTGCCAAGGCTGCAGACCTGGATGACTGGGATGATGGACAGTAATAAGGATTTCAGATTGGGGGTGGGGGTGGGTTGGGGAGAAAAGAGAATTAATCCTGTTTTGGAATACTGTAAACTCCCCAAGGGCTGGGGCTGTGTCAGTTTTCATCTTTGTATTCCCAGTGCACAGCTCCTGCACAAAACAGTTATTTCATAAATATTTGCAGAATTGAACTGAATCAGAGGTGAGGGGACCCTCCATGGGGAAAGCCTCTTGGATAAGTGGATGCTGGGATGATGGAAAGAGCACACTGGCTGATTCGGAGGAGTTGGGTTCAAATCCGTCCTTTGATGCTTATTACTAGCGTGACACTGGGTAAGTGTCGCCACCTCCCTAGGCCTCATATATGCAGGGGGTTGGACGAGATGGCTTCTGAGGTTCCCTCCAGTTGTAGAGCAATAATTCTCGGATGGTCCTCCCGTCCTCTTTGGGCAATGGCATTCACATGGCTCCCCTCTTACTCACCTTCACTCCAGATGTGCAATTAGCCTGAATGTTTTTATGCTGTTAGTACTTCTAGATGCCTTTGCATTTTTATTGGTTCAATTTCTATTCATACATCCCCCTACTGGACTTGTGTTAACATTATATTAGACTTAGTCATAAACACTAGTGCCTGGCACACAGTTTTACTCCAGTATAAGTGCTGGGCAGTGAGGTGGTGTGGTGGATAAAGCACTGGGCTTACAATCAGGAAAAATCATGTCCATGAGTTCAAATCTGGCCTCAGACACTTAGTAGCTGTGTGACCCTGGGCAAGTCACTTAACCCTATTTGCCTCAGTTTCCTCATCTGTAAAATGAGCTGAGAAGGAAATGGAAAAGCACTCCACCATCTTTGCCAAGAAAACCCCAACTGTAATCACAAAGAGTCTAACAGTACTGAACAGCAACAAAGTGCTTCATGGTGAGTCATTTCAGAGAAAAGAAAAAGGTAAAGGTAGTTGTGGAAAGTGCAGAAGGCAGCAAGCCATTTAGAAGGACTCTATGAGTAAAAGTTAAAAGAAAACTAATAAAGACCATTATCATAATACAAATTTCATAATTTCTTTCAGGAATGTTTGTAGCCCTTGGGAATTTAGGAGGAGAGAGTAAGGCTGGTGCTTTTGCACAGCCCTGCCTCCCTTAAAGCCAATTCACTTGCACGTTATGACATCGACCTCCTGAATTTACGGTCCTCTTCAAGAACCTTCAAGGATGAAAGGCAGACAACAAGAAGGATGGGCTAAACCTAGAAACTTCTCGATATTTAACCTGAGACGACCGGCTCAAGCTAAAAAAGACATTTTTTGATAACTATTTCAACAGAACTGGATTCCTTTGTAATCCTACATATTTTACTTTGTGAATTTAAAAGCATTATTCTGGGAAAGCATTACCAGACTGCCACGGGCGTCTGCAACATTAAAAGTGTTAAGAACTCTTTCGGGCTTAGCCATTGGTTCCAGGTAGGCAAAAAAGACAAAGACCCCTCAATTGAGACTGCTGTCCTGGGAAGTCTCTTCCAACAAGATACTATCTGTCTTGTCTGTCTGTCTGTCTGTCTGTCTGTCTCTCTCTCTCTCTCTCTCTCTCTCTCTCTCTCTCTCTCTGTCTGTCTGTCTGTCTATCCATCCTCTCTGAGGAGAGAGTCAGCACTAATCCCAAGCAGCTCACAAAAAATCTTCCTTGCCCTCTCTCCCCAGGGGCCCTTATCCTAAACTATCAAGTGAAGTGGGGTGAACCACAGGAGCTCTATTCGCAGTGTTGCTGGGCAGGGTGAGGGTGGCAGATGCCAGGATGGGATCTAGGTAAAGCCAGTGGAAGAGACCACCACAGCCTCAAGATTTAAGTCCTGAAGTACCAGGTGCCAGTCCAGAAGGATCCCAAGGGAATCAGATACAGGGCTGTTGGGCTGCCTCCAGTCTGGGCCTCCAGCAAGCTCCCTTGTTTTAGAGCACCGACAGTTAGCAGAGCCAGGACCTGAAGAGTTAACTTTACTAGGATGCCCCTGGGGCCAGGGCTCTTTCTGGAAGTGACGGTTTTCACCCCCTGCACTGAGTGAGTGCCTGAGTTCTGTGGCTCAGAGCTTCCAGGAATGCTTGGTATGCGCCTCTCTTTACACTGGGGCTCCCCATTCTCTTCGGTCGGTCCTGATGATTCCTAATCTGAAAGGAGGGAAGCTACTTCACAGCTTCCCCTGCATCTCCATCTGGGATTCCTCACCACCCCCCCACCTCCTCCCCCCAGAAAAGCCCACAACGTGGGAGGTTCCGATCCTTTCCAAACACAGTCGGAAAGGGCTGGCCAGGCAGAGGGCTGTCCGTGTGTCCCCGTCTGTGTTCCGCCCTTTTCAGTACCACCCCCCCCCCCCCCCCACCCCCCCCCCCCTCCCTTCTCCAGTTCTCTCTTCTGTCCTTTTTGCTTCTGGCTCTTCTCTTTTCTTCCAGCTCTCTCCCCATCCTTCTTCTCCCCTCTCCTTTCTTCTCCTCTCCTCCTCTCCCCTCTCCCCTCCTCTTTTCTGGCCTCCTGTCCTCTCAGCTCGGAGGAGGCTGTCCTCGCTCCAGCTAAGCTCCCCGTTAGGACGTGCCTCGGCCCCTTTCTCACCGCCATTCCAGCCAGCCCTCACAGCCTGAAGCGAAGTCCAGCTCTTCGCCTTTCACTCCCAGCCCCCTTTAATTGTATGCTTCAAAGGGTAGAAAATGCAACATCACTTCAAAGTAACCATTTTTCAATGGGAGCTTGTAAAACTTTTTCCCTCCTAGGACGGGATCCTTTTGAAAGGCTTTTGAAGACACCCGCCCCCTGGTCCCAGCGGTTTGAAAAGGCCACAAGGAGCCG
>NW_027187360.1:27602603-27670864 GCF_028583685.1 Petaurus breviceps papuanus
ACACCCGCCCCCTGGTCCCAGCGGTTTGAAAAGGCCACAAGGAGCCGGAGAGCAGGGTGCCAGCTAGACAAACAAGCTTACATGGAACACAAAAGTTGCTGTGAAAAGGTCATCAGTCCCTCAGGGCCCAGCCCCAGAGGGCTTTCTAAGTGGGGGCGGGGGTGGGAGGAGAGGAAGCCGCCTTATCTATGTGAGAGAGGGGAAGAGCACCCAGCACAGTGGGGCCTTGTGGGGAGTCAAGGCAAGGTGAGCTGGGGTGCCTGGAATGTGGGCAGAGGAAGGGGCACCCGCCCAGCCCAGAGGGCAAACTGGCACCGACACTGGCTCTGCAGCCCTCTGCTCGGCCTCCCCTCCCTTCACCTCCCTCCCACACTCCCTCTGCCTCAATCTCTGCCTCACTCACACGCTCCATCCTCTCACACACCCTCAGTCTCTGGCTCCTCTCCTTTCTCACACTTAGACACTGCTAAAAATGCACGCATTTGCTGTGCCAGAGTCATGGGACAGTGGAACCAGGGAGGAAAAGGGAAGAGGCTGTGGGCAGAGAGTGGAGCAACCTCCCTGACAGGTGAAAACTGCTTGTGGGAGTCTCCACCTGCATGGGAGTCCCTGGAAGTGGTGCTCTGATGAATGCACGAGTCCTTGAGAAGCATTTGAGGGGGCCTGGTCATAAACGGAGCAAGGATCTGTCACTCCACTGAAAGAAAAAACCCATACTGAATTCCTGGATTAATTGGAAGAGGCTGGTTTAAAGAAAAAAAAAAACACTTTCCAACCTTACAAAATACCCTGTCCCAACCCCTGAAGAGTGTCCGATTCCTCAGACAGTGCTCTGGGGAGAAGCTCCTTTGGGTCACATCTGTCTGCTCTGCTGCTGCTTCCACACCTGACCAGTGCTGAAGAGGAGGCCCAGGGGGGACAGACTTCATGACCAGGACCCCAGGAGCACCTGGAACTGAGGCAGGGGAGGATCAGAGTGGGGGAGCAGGGTCTGCAAGGCCCCTATCCTCCCCCGCAGCGAAAGAGCTCCTTGGGTGGTAGCTACACCCCACCTGGAGCTCCCCCAGGGACCTTTATTGCTAGTGGAGGGCAGCCTCTGAGACTCCAGGGTGAAGGTGAAAGAATGACTGCATGCAGACCGAAGGCACGGGACAGTAAAGCCTGCTGCAAACCTGAACATGCTGTATAAATGTGAGCCATCTCCTCACTGCTGTCATTCTCCTCTTCTCTTCAGCTTGCTAGAGTCTGACCCAGCCTTCTAGGCCTAGCCCAAGTCTGGCTTCCTCTAGGAATCCTTTGCAGCCTGACCCAGGACACATCAGTCTCTTCCTCTTACAGCTCGGGCTGAAATACACATTTCGGCCAGAGCACACACCATCCCATGCTGTTTTACGTCCATTGTGTGGTGGAAAGGACCTGGCACCAGCAGTCAGGAGATGTGCATCAGCTTCATCTCTGACCTGGGAAAGCCTTAAGCTGCTGCTCCTGCTACTTGGCTCAAGTTTCTTTGCTGTCTTTATTATAATTTTGTTAAATTATAAAATTGTACCTTCCTGATACCTAGGCCTCAGGGCCCAAGTGTAGCATTCAATATAAATGCACTTCAAAAGGTCCCGGGTAGAACTGCCTGTATTAAAAGGCTGGTTATGAAGAGCTGCATTTTCCACTGTGCCCTGGGGGAGTGGGGAGGGGAGTCAACCAGAATCCACCTCTCAGGACCTCCTCTACTTGCCAAGGTCAGCTCAGGGGTCATCTTCCTCCCCAGGTGTGAGTGCCCTCTTCTGCCTCAACTTTCCCTGTAATATGGGGCCATCTTCAGTCATCCTGATCTCTATCTTGCCATTGGGCCCAGTGACTCTGGAGGAGAAAGTGAGGCTGATTACTCTGCACAGCCCTCCCTCACCTAAATCCAATTCACTCGCAAGTCATGGCATCACCTTCTTGATGTCATGGTCCTCTTCGAGAACAAAAGACAAACAGCAACAGCCCTGTACTATCATCTTTTGTGTCTGGGTTATAGCCCTGCAATACAGAACAAATCCTCTGAGTACTCAACAATTGCTTCCTTTTCTGTCTCTTTAGCTCCACTGCCAAGCACAGGGTTTTCCACACACTAATAAATGTTGAATCGAATTGAATATTAGCTTTGAGTTGGCTGATGATACACGTGATGCTCAGAAGACTGAGCCCTGTCCAGGCCCTCCTCCCCCGGCTCCACTCTGAGGAGGTGGTGTGAGGGAGGGAAAGAAGGGCCCCGGTGCTAGTGATGGGGAGCACCCCCAAGTTTGTCAGTGTTTGAAGCAGGAAGGGGCACCCTCCTAGCAAACCTTCGCAGCAGATGCTATTGCTATCCGCATTTCACAAACAAGGAAAATGAAGCTGAGACTTTGGGGCCAGTGCTCTGGCCACGGACCCCCTGAGCTGAATCGAAATCCTCAGATACCAGTCATGGCCACAGACTGAGCCTTATGTCTGTCTGAAGGCCGAATCCTTATCCTAGGCCATAAGCCAGAAACGATCATAGACCCAGTCGCTCTAATCCCACCAGTCCTCTGAAAAATGTTGTTGATCTCCTAGAGGAAGAGGGTTCATAAAAATGAACATAGGAACTTCAGAAGGCATCTAAGGTCCTGAGAAGGTGACTTGTCCAAGGTCCTACAAGTTGTATGATAGGGATCCAGGAATGGAACCCACACATTTTGACTCCACAATTAGCACTCAGCATCCCACAGCACCACAGTATCTTGTATATGGCTTCATGGAGCTCTTTACCATGGCTAAAGACAGCTTAGTGCCCTGCTGACAGGGATAGGGAAGCACCCTTTCCTCATGGAGAAATTGGCATACTGTTATTCTTATGGTGTCTCATGCCCTGTGTAGCCACACTCTACCCTGTAGTTGACAGAAAAGTGGGATCCTCAGGCTTTCCTTGGCTGCCTATTACTCCTGAAGCATGTGGCTAAGACCCTGAGTACCTGGGCCGTGGGACAACCCAGGGAATGGGGAACCCATCTCCATACTTGTCCCTGGATTCTGCTGTGCCCACATGTGCCTGGCGGGGACTTGACCTACTTGGGTGATCCCAGAGTAGTAGAACCTGGACCATAAAAGACTGCAAAGGTTGGAAAACACACCTAAGGAACGTTCTTGGGGCTCAAAGGTCTCTGGGAAACATGTTCTTGGTTTGAGATCTGATGATAAGGAAAGTTACAAGGCTGAGAAATTGTCCTGGCTATGGGGAGGCAGGGAAGGTAGCTGCTGTCTGTCACAGATACTTCAGATAAGACAAGGAGGACAAAGGAGCGGGATTGTGCAACACCCTGACTGCAGAGAGGAGAAGGAAGGGGGCAGGCTGAGATCTTTCCACGGTTTTCAGCTTGGGCCTAGGGAAGGCGTGGGTGGGCATGCAGCATATAGGCCAGTCTGGGAGAGTGAAGAGCTCAAACTATCACAGAATATTTGTGAAGAAATGGTTTTAGTATTTCCGAGTCAAGTCAGTAACATGAAATAAAAAGCAACAACTGTCTGCTTTAATAGTTCTTTTTGCTTGCACATGGGGTGCTGCTAAAATGATTTAAAAGTTTGAAAACAGTGGTTAGCAAAGCTGAGAAGTCAATTCAGCTAAGCTCCAACGGGTAAGAAGGCAGCCTTGAGGCTTGAACCAGACTCATTTCAACTCAACAAACATTTATTAAATACTATGTTCAAGGCACTGGAGACAAAAAAAAAGAAAGAATAGCTTTCCTCGAGAAGTTTATGTGGCATTTTCTCCCATGCTGGGGCTGCTTGTGGTTAACGTTGTAAAGCAGGGATTTCACTGCAGCAGTGGTCCCTAGTGCTGCTAGAGAAAGGACACGTGTGCAGGGGAGAAGATGAAAGGGGCAGGACCTGATGGCTGGTCCAGTAGGGAAGCACTGTTGCCTGGGTTTGCTAGTATCTTCCCTTCTGTACAGATTCTACCTAAACCTCTCTTGACAATGAAGGAAAACCAATGTAATGTGCCTTGTGTGTTCTTGTGGCCTGTCTGTGTCTGGGACCAAGCTGCTCTAGGGTCCCACACCAGAGAAGGCTTCTGGGAAACTGGTCTCTGATGATCTGGTGCCCGGGCTCTGAGTGCTGCATTCTTGTCCACCAGCTGCTACCAGGACTCTCACCATCACAGTGTACCTTTGGCAGAGCTAGCCAAAAGGCCCTGTCAACATATTCTCCCCATCATTGTTCACACTATTAATTTGCAGAGCAAACTTTTTTTCCTATTCTATATTACAAATATAATTTTTTCTACATTATAAATATTAACTTCAACCAGGGGTCTGGATTAGTGAGGTTTTGTCCTTCTTTGTGTTTTTTTTTTTTTTTGAGGGCAATTGGGGTTAAATGACTTGTCCAAGGTCACAGGGCTAGGTTTTGTGTTAAGTGTCTGAGGCTGGATTTGAACTCAGGTCCTCCTGATTCCAGGGCCTGTGCTCTATTCACTGTGCCACCTAGCTGCCCCTGGTTTTGTCCTTCTTAACCCTTCCTTTTCATGCCTGCTGAATACTCTTCACTACCTATTTAACATTCTCATTCCCTTAGGCCTGGTTTTATGGATTCTAGTCTCTCCCTGCCACATCTTCAATTCTCCCTAACCAGTGCTGTCAGACTCATTTCATGAGAGGCTCTAGGATTGGGCTTGGCTTCAAGTCCCTTCTCAGACACTTAGTGGTGTCAACAAGGGCAAGGCCCTATTTTATTTGAACCTCAATTTCTCCATCTATAAAATGAAGTGATGATAATGCCTGTACCTCACAGGGTCATTATGAGACTCAAGCATAATGTATTACTTTGCAAACTCTAAAATGCTATCTAAATGTCACTTGTTGTCATCATCATCATCACCATCATCTCACTCTACTGTTCAGAAACCTTATATGGCTCCACATTACCTAAAAATAATTCCATATATTTTCTGAGCATTTTGTAGTAATCCAACACTTTGTGATCCATTATCTCATTTGACCCCTACACCCAAGGGCAAATATTATTACCTCTTTTTATACATGAGGAAACTGAGGTTCAGGGAGAAGTGACAGTATCATGCATTTCCCTTTTAGGAGGTGCTTTGGAGCCTCTCCCTGACTCATACTCTGGGCCATGTTATCTACAGGCATGCCATGGAGGCTTGGGAGCCAAAGGGAGGTTCCTGGCTCCCTGTGGGAGGATGCTGCCTTTGTTTTTACCTCCTCTCTGTTTTCTCTAGCAAACAGACTGACTTCACAGATTCTGGGGACAAGACTCAGTGCCTAAGGGGGGCTAAGTACCACGGGGCAAATAGAGGGCTCAGGAGAAGTACGGAGGGGACAGCCAAAGGGAGCAGATTCCCAGAAGTTCCTGTCTTCCCAGTTTTAGGTTGAGACAAACCCTAACCACAAGTTAGAACTTGCTGGCCTATGAGCCTCACTGCAAATTAAACTGCCATCCTTGGGAGCCAAACCAGTAAACATACTGACTGATGGAGGTAACTTGGGCAGACTTTTCCTATTTTAAAGTGGCTTGTGGCTGAACCCCTGCAGAGACCCATCAGTGCTGGGTTCTGTGGGGGAGGAAGGAAATGACAGCTCCCTGAAGACTGCCATTAGGAGGAAAGGGTGCCTGTCCTGGCTCCCCAGTCTCTGCACTGAGGAAGCCTCTGTAGGGCAGCAAAGAAATGGATGATCCGAATGGTTCAAGGACTGGTGCCAGTGGCCAGTTTGCCCAATGCCCAACCACAAGGAGCTGATAAACTTTTCTCTCCACCTGGGATCATACAGTATGTACACTGTATCAAAAGCTATTTTAGGTAGATGGACAGATAGATAGGGAGATAGATATGCACACATATACACATTATATACATATATATTAAATATATGTATATATTTATATCAAAGTCCTTTGCAAACCATTAAATGCCATACAAATATCAACTATTATTCTTTATATGATTTATTGCACAAGATACACACACACAAAAACACACACACAAAGATACACACACATGTCAACTGTAACCTAGGGCCAGGGAAACATTCTTACAGTGAAGCCATACTAGCCCAGAGCTAAGCAATTTCAGAATGAGAAGAAGCAGAGAGATGGAGGGATGAATGAATGAATAAAAGCAAAGTGGCTAATGACAGAGGCTGCCCAAGACAAAGTCCCCTAGATGCAGACAAGGACTGTCAGGGTTGCCCAGTCAGGCCTGTGAGTACAAAAGCCTCATCCTGGAACCAGCCTGCTCACAGGGGATGGTAACAAACATCAGGGAGTATGACCTATGCCCTTCTGACAGCATGGAGAATGCCCACAGCTCACTTCCCATGGATCGACTCCAGTCCTATTATTAACTGACAAAGCGTTTCTGGTAGGGGCTAGGACTAGGATTTGAAAACTGTGGCTATGGAGAAGACTTTGGTGGCCTTGGCTGGGGGGAAGGGGATAATCTAGGCTGGGCAGAGGCAGGGAGGAGGTAGCTGTTAGCTAACCCCTTCCTATGTCCTTGTCTAGTTCTACTTTCATCCCTAATAAGCCACTGCCAGAGAGCAGAGAGATCACAGATTTAGGGCTGGAAGGACCCTTAGAAGCCATCTAGTCTAGCTCCCTAATTTTTCATATAAAAAAACCGAGGCCTTGAGTGGTTAAGTGACTTATCTAAAGTCACAAATATGGTAAATGATGAAGCTGGGAATAAGGATTTGAACTCAGGTCCTGACTTTAAATGTAGCTCTCTTTCCAATGTACCTAACTCCTTCAATGACCCCTGCCTGAGAGAGTTTCAGTTAGGCTGAAAGTCTGTACTCACCAGGTAGGCTCAGGCTTAGGCTCAGGGCCTGGCCCAGAGAAGGAAGCCCTAGGGAGAAGTGGTGGGAAAGAGGGGTGGGAGTGATGGTGAGGGTGTCCTCCCTCCTAGCAGGATTCCTTTCACAGCCTAGCCCAATCTGGGACTGTCGGGAAAAGACTGGGGACAACTGTGCCAAATGCAAAGAAACAAATGGTCACCCTGGGATTGTTGGAGGGACCCAAATGTTCTTTGTATAGAAACAGGGTTTGTGGGGTAGTATGCTTAGGGGCTGGGGCGGGGGGAGGGCACAGAACATTGGCCCTTGGATAAACCCAGTATGAGGTGCTGCTGTTCCAGATGCATTAAAGCATCCTTCCTCTGTCTGTGTGACTTAATGAGGGTTGCAATCAGAACTCCCTGGGACTTGGAGTCTATTTGTTTTTCCTGTGAGTGAGGTTTGGAGGAATGATCAATCCTGTCTCACCTTGCTCTTCCTCTGAAATTCTGGAGGCAGTCTGGGAACTGTGATTCTGGAGGCAGTCTGGGAACTGTGATTCTCCCCCTCTCATCCTTTATGGTTACTACTGATCCTTTTTTTTTTGAAGATGCAATGTGGTAATGTGGTAGAGAAGCAGCTCCCAAGTCTTCCCAGTGAGAAGAGTTAGGAACGGTGTCTGATTTTTAACTCCATTAAACAGGCTGCCCGGGCTTCCTCCCTAACACCTGACAACCGCACTTATGCTCTCACATTTTACCCAGAGTAGCACTGGGAATATTAATATAACAGTTAACAATAAGACAGTACTTTAAGGATTGCTAAATGCTTTATATGGAAGAGCTGTTGGTATCTCCCGGCAGATCCTACTTTTCCTTTGTTTATTAACGTGCACTGAGCTACTTTCATCTTATTTCCAAAGCATGATGGTGTGGAGTTGGAGTCAGGGGACTTGGGTTTGAATCCCAACTTTGTCACACAAATACTAACTTCTGTGGCCTTGGGCAAGTCACTTCTCTCTTGGCCTGGGTTTCTTCATCTGTCAAATGAGGGGATTGTCCTGTATAATCTCTAAGGTGTCTCCCAACTTTAAGCCTCAAGATTCTCGGTTCCACCAGCGTCTATGATAGAGCCCAGCTCAGCAGGTCTGTGGGCCCAGGCCCAGAGTTAAGGGCCATACCTAGAGAAGAGAAGCTCCTAGCTCTATGCTACCCAAGGTCTATACATTTCTTTTTCATCCCTCAGACTCTTGTGGGGACCACCGTGATAGGAACCCTGCTCCCCCCCAACCTCCAAGCAGAGCTGTCTGGGCTTGAAGACTTTCCTAGAGAATGAGCACAAGTCCAAACAACCAGGGTGGAAAGTGTGCCCCAACCCTGGGAAAGCTCTCAGTGCCCCAGGTGCAAAATGCAAATGAACGATTAGACAACAATTAATTGTCCCTTTAATAACACACCAGCCTGGCCATAAAACAAAGGCACTGGAGCAAGGGTAGGAGGGCAGCCTGCCTAATCTCCCTACCTGGCCTCTAGGTCCCCAGCTCCTTGGCAGTCCAGACTCAGTACCGGGACAGCCAACTCACTGGGGGCTATGTGAGAACACAGGCCACAGCTAGAAACTGTAAAATGGGCAGCTGGAGAGAAAGCTCTGTCTTTCACCAAACTCACCCACTCTTGTCCCAGTCCTTGATCTGAGACAAAATTTGTCATAGGAACTACTAGGTTCTCTATGAATAAGGCAAGGGTCCTAGTTCCTAGTAACGGGGCAGTTCCCTCCTGCTAGGTTCCTTCCTTCCGTCATCCCTCCTTCTCCCATTTAAAAATCAGCAGCATGGACCGTTTGGGATTAGTTTCAGTTAGAAGGTGAATTATGTGGAATTTCTTTTCCATAGGGGAAGAGGAGTTACATAGTTTCCAGGCTGTTAGGTGGGGTCCTAGATCCTATTCACTGAAACAGAAATAAGTTAGTGCCTAAATTTCTTCTCTCTTAATCAGCCTTCTAAGTCAGACTCTACTCAAAGTAGATAAAAGTGCCTACCTGCTTTTCTCTAGAAGCTCCATAAACTAGAAAGACTTCAGGCCTAGAATGTGAGACTTTTCAGAGCAAGTCCTTGTTTCAAAAGCCCAACTCCCACTCTCCCCGACTAAGTATATCTCTACCTTAGGGAAATTCAATGTCTAAGTGCTCTTCTGGCCCCTCTGCCATGGTCAAACTATGGGAGGAGGTTGGCACAAGGAGTAAATCAATGCTTTCCAATTCTGATGACTGGAATGAGGAACCCTTCTATTTTTAGTGTGATCAATTCAAGCATTTATCATGTGTGGAAATGCACTGGGATAGATAGGCCCAGGGGATTTGAAACAAAGAGGACAAATGGTAGTGGCCCTCAAGAAGCCTACTTTGAACTAGGGAAAGATACATTTATAAACAGGTCAGTCAATAAAATGTAATTTGAAAGGGCTAGAGCATTAACAGCTATGGAGATCAGGAAAGGTTCCTTTCAGGAAGTAACACACCAGTTGAGCTTTGCAGAAAAAAAGGTTAAGAATTCTGAGAGGTGGAGGTGAGGAGAGAGGGCAGGCACTTCAGTCATGAGAGATGCCTTTGTAAAGTCAAGGAGGAAGGGTACAAATGTTGAGTATGTCTGTCCATAATACAGAGTGTGTGAAAGGGAGTAATGGGCAATCCATTTGGAGTCAGACTATGAAGGGCTGTAAGTGTGGATAAGTTTGAATTTCATCCTTCAGGATGAGGGATCCATTGATGATTTGTGAGCTAGACAGTGAGAGATTCGGTCAATTTGAGAGAGGTTATTTTGGTAGATGGGTGTAGTGGGGAGAGACTAGAAGGGAGAGATTCCTTGAGGAGGCCCCTGAGAACAGGGCCTGAATTTGGGTGTTGGCTGTGTGAATGAAGAGAAGGGCACAGATATCAGAGATACTGTGGAAGTAGAATCAATGAAACTTGGCAATTAATTAGATAAGGAAGGGGGAGAGTCAGAATCAGGGCAGAGTCAAGATGGCGGAGTAGAAGCAGGACCTCCTTGAGCCTCTGGCTTCCACCTTCCCCAATTCATGTAAAAGGGGACTCTAAACAAACTTTGGAGCTGCAGAACCCACAAAACGACACAGAGAAGCTAACTTCCTCCTGAGGACAGCCTGGCAGGTGAGTCAGAGGTTTTAGCCCCTTGGTAGCCTGATCAGCTGCTGGCTGGAAGGACTCCAGGTCACCAGCAGCTGTGGCCATCTCCAGAATTATCAACACATAGATGCGAAGGACAAAGTGAGAGGTCAGTGCAGTGCAGACTTTGGGACCTAGTAGTTGGGAGTGCGTGGGCTTTTGCCCCTGGGGCAAGAAGCCACTGAGACACCTGCACAGCCAGCCAGTGCCAGGAGGCAGCTTCAACTCCTGGCCTACAGAGTGTAGGGGGAGCAAGTGACCAGTCTGAGGGGTAATCGCTCTTGCTTTAACCTGCTTGGATCTGGATTGCAGTCTAGGGTGGAGGTCCTGGGGTGTGTGTCCAGCTTGCCAGAGCGCATGTAGAGGCTTCAGAGAGGGCACCCAACTAATACTGCCGGCAACTGAGAAAACCCCAGCATTTGGGACAGAAGCTCCCCTGTCTGGTAGCAGAGTCCTACTGTGGCAAAAAGCCCAGGGCTCAAGTAACTGAGGGGCGACATGACCAGGCAAAGGAAACAAAGCAGACAGAAGATTCCAACATTAGACTCCTACTTTGGAGACAAAAAGGAGCAAAGCATGGAACAGGAGGAAGAAAGTGAAATCAGAACTCCTACACCAAAAACTTCAAAGGAAAATACGAGTTGGTTACAGGCTATAGAGGACCTTAAGAAGCAGATAAGAGAAGTGGAGGAAAAATTGGGAAGAGAAATGAGAATGATGCAAGAAAATTATTAAATGAGAGTCAACAGCCTGACTGAGGAAAATCACACCTTAAAAAATAGACAAACTCAAATGGCAAAAGAGGCTCAAAAAAGGCAATGAGGAGAAGAATGCCTTAAAAAGCTGAATTTGCCAGATGGAAAAAGAATCTCAAAAGCTCACTGAGGAGAATCATTCCTTCAGAATTAAACTGGAGCAAATGGAAGCTAGTGACTTTATGAGAAATCAAGATGCTGTTAAACAGATCCAAACAAATGAAAGAATAGAAGGCAATGTGAAATATCTCATGGGAAAAACCACTGACCTGGAAAATAGATCCAGGAGAGATAATTTAAAAATTATTGGACTACCTGAAAGCCATGATCAAAGAAAGAACCTAGAAATCATCCTCCAAGAAATTCTCAAGGAAATATTTTATTTTTTATTTTAGATATTTTAGAACCAGAGGGCAAAATAGAGGTTGAAAGAATCCACTGATCACCTCTTGAGAAAGATCCCAAAAAGAAAACTCCTAGGAATATTATAGCCAGGTTCTGGAATTCCTAGATTAAGGAGAGAATATTACAAGCAGCCAGGAAGAAACAATTTGAATATTGTGGAAACACAATCAGGATAACACAGGATCTGGCAGCTTCTACACTGAGGGATCAAAGGGCTTGGAATGTGATATTCTGGAGGTCAAAGGAGCTGGGATTAAAACCAAGAATCACCAACCCAGCAAAACTGAGTATCATGTTTCAGGGAAAATATGGTCATTCAGTGGAATAGAGGACTTTCAAGCATTCTTGATGAAAAAACCAGAGTTGAATAGAAAATTTGACATTCAGATACAAGAAGCAAGAGTAGCATGAGAAGGTAAACAGGGAAAAGGATGGGGGAGAGTCATGAGGAAGAGAGAATATAGGATGACTTTAAGGCTACAAACCTGAGTGACTAGAAAAATGGTGATACCCAGCAGAAATGGAGCTCTGGAAGGTGGGTAGGTTGAAGGGGAGAAAAATAATGAATTCTATTTTAGACATGCTGAGTTTGAAATGCCAATGGGATATTCAAAGAAATCTAGCAGGCAGTCGATGATATGGGACTAGAATTCAGGAGAGATTAGAGCTAAGTATATAGATTTTAATTGATCAATCAATATACATTAATTTAGCACCTATGGCGGGGGGGGGGGAATACAAAAAAAAAAAGAGAGAGTCCTTACCTTCAAGGAGTTTACAATCCAAAGGGGGAAGACAACACACAAAAGGAAGCTGAAAAGTAGGGGTGGGAAGTGGGAGGTAGGGGAAAAAAACTGAGGAGTCTTAAAGTATGAGAAGCCATCATTACCCAGAAGGTAATTGAACATATGAGAGGTAATGAGGTAAAGAGAAAGAATTAGAGTTAAGAGAATGGCCCAGGACAGAGCTTTGTGGAACACCCTTGGGTGGTAATGGGTAGGAGAGAGATGATGATACAGCAAAAGACACTGAGAAGGAGCAGGAGAACCAGGAGAGATAAGTGTCATGAAAGCCAGGGAGGTGAAAGTATCTAGAAAGGGATGGTAGTGCTGGGAAAAAGTCTATCAACAGTTTCAGCAATTAAAAGAGCTTTGGAAATGCTGGAGAAGACCTTGACAGTGGTGGGCTCTGAAACTTCACTTGCTAGTCAGGGGTTAAGAAGTGAGTGGAGGTGAGGGAGTAGTGGCCACGAGTGGAGACAGCTTTTTCTGGTAGTTTGGCTGTGAAGGGGAAGAGAGATCTAGGATAGTTCAAGCCAATGGCAGGGTCAAAAGAAGGCTTTTTGAGGGCAGGGAGTGCCCTGTGCACCACTGGCTGAAGGGGAGGAAGTTTGGAATCAGGAGGACTGGACTTGCCAGGCTTGCTCCCTCCACCTTCAGCTGAGATGGGGCCATTAGCATCGAGCTCTCCCTTCTCTGCCTTCACTTCTCAAAATCTCTTGATCTCATTGCTGAATCTCTTCCCCTTTGCTCCATTTTCTCATGATGGGGCAGCCCTTCTCCTTGCCAAGATCAGTTTTTTTATGTGCCCTTGATCTCATCCCCTCCTGTCTTCTCCAGAAGACTGCTCCCTCAATCATTCCCCTTTTCTCAATCTTCACTCTCTCTCTACTTTTTCCTGCTGCCTACCACCCTGCCTTGGTCTCCTCCATTCTTAAAAAATTTCACCTGGTTCTATCACCTCTCGATGCTATTGGCCTATATATTAAATCCTTTTCACAGTCAAACCCCTAGACTATGCTCATTGCCTTTACTTATTCCGGTCTGGGTGCAGCTAGTGGCTCAGTGGATAGAGGACTAGGCTAGGAGTCAGGAAGACCTGAGTTAAAATCTTATCTCAGACACTGGCTAGCTGTATGATCTTGGGCAAGTCACTTAACCCCTGGAGAAGGAAATTGCAAACTACGCCAGTATCTTTGCCAAGAAAACCCCATGGACAGAATGGCGCATAGGGTCACAAAGAGCAGGACAGGACTGAACAACAACACTCTTCTCAGACTGCTCAATCTTTTATAATCTGGTTTCCAACATCACTTAACTGAAACTACCCCCTTCAAAGTTACCAATGAGACAAATCCACTGGCCCTTTCTCATTCCCATCATCTTTGCCTTCCTCAATCCTGCCGGTCACCTTCCCTGGCTTCTTCAAGTCCTGACTAAAATCCCATCTTTTACAGGAAGCTTTTCCTCCTCTCCCCTTAATGCTAGTGGCTTCCCTATGAGATCACTCCCCATTTCTTCTTTACTCTGTTTGGTGATAGTTGCGTGCACATGGTCTCTCTCATTAGACTGTGAGCTCTTTGTGAGTAGGGCCTGTTCCTGACTTTCTTCATATCCCCAATGTTTAACATGGTGCCTGGCACATGGTTGGCATTTAATAATTGCTTGTTGGCTACAGATTAGGAAACTGAGATTAACAGGTTAATTGTTGAAGTGTTAAAAGTGTTCTCTGCTTTCTCAAACTTTCCTGGGGCACACCGTGTCCAGATCTTTCCTTTGTCCCCTTGATACCATATGTTGGATTATACTTATTTGTGTACACTTTGAACTCTTTTTTTTTTTTTGGTGCCTTGGTTTCCTCATTTGTAAAAGGGGCATGAAACACTTGTACTAGTGGGGCAGCTAGGTGGCATAGTGAATAGAGCACCAGCCCTGAGTCAGGAGGACATGAGTTCAAATCCAGCCTCAGACACTTGACATACTTACTAGCTGTGTGACCTTGGGCAAGTCACTTAACCCCAACTGCCCTCCAAAAAGCAAAAAAAAAAACAAACCCAAAACACTTGGACTGCCTCATGGAATTTTTGGAGAGCACTTTTAAAACCACATATGTGGTTAAGTAAGAACTTCTTAAAGTAAGAACTGGACAAGTCTTTCCCCTAGGGGGTTTCTTCAGCCTTTGTGAGGGTCAGTAACTGGCTAGACTGAGGCTACTGACCATGGCACCAGAGTGAGGCTGAGGAACTCAAAGGGAGCCAATTTCACATGGACCAAAAACACAGTCTGTACCCAGGACACCATCCAAGGCTTGCTATCTATTCACCTGTGTTGTCTTCCCCTGCCAGGTAACCACTGATCTTCATCAAGTGTCTGATCTTCTCCTTGGAGATCTTCAGGTACTTATCACAGTTACACACCTGAGGAGACCAAGACAGGGGGGGGGGGTTAGATGGGATTCCAGGGGAAACCTGTGAGTACTGTCAGCTGGCAGACAAAGCCACAGTCTGAACCATCCACAAACCCAATGTACCACTAGCAACAGACACTTCCCCTTTCCAGGCCTCAGTTTCCATATCTGTAAAATAAGGGGAGGCGGGTTGAGAAAAGTCTTTGAGGCTTCTTCAGCTTTAATAAGCTATGATTCTATTTGAATTCTTCTACTGCTATACAGGATATCTATACTACTCTAGCCAGTCCTGGGCTTAGTTAGATTGTTTCCCTGCAATCCATCCCATTCTATTCCCTTCCCTTTTATGAGTCAGAAGCCCCTTCCGTGTGCCCATTGTATTATTCTCTGCTAAGTCAAGTAGGAAGATGGTCCTCTTGCTTGGTCTCTGTTCACAAAACCTCCACCAGTCCATGGTGCTGGTGCCTGTCCTCCTGGCCCGGCTGCCTATCTTCAGGATTCCACAGCTTTAGTCACTGCTTGGTGTGGGTGGTCAGGGTATATAGGGGTGAGTCACCTGGGGGAACCAGGCACAATGGCAATAGAGATAAAAGCAGAGAGAGAGGGAAATGAATGAGGAGACAGCCCATCCCCAGACTGCATCCCTGGTGCTCCTCAATGACACCACAGTCTGAGCTGGACCATAGGTGGCATATGAGTACTAGGGACACACAGGCATACACAGTTTCCCGATTATAATCTTTTTGTAGGTCAAAGCTCTCTCTGCTAGGAGCAGGCAGGGAATTTGTCAGGAGGAGGGACTCAGGAAGGGAAATTCCCCACCAAGAGAGGGAGAAGGACTGAGGGAGGGGTATGATCAGTATGATCAGATAGAAGAGGGAAGGGCCTGGAGCAAGCCCTGCTGGAATCTTACTTCCACAACTTTGAGCCCGGTTACTGTGTGTCCTGGAGATGCTGTTGCCTCTTGGTGGGCAGGGGGATAATGGAGGTGAAGCTCCCCAGGGAATGGGGGTCCTGGTGGCTGCCAGTGGTGGTGGTGGTAGGGGGGTGTTGTGGGCCCTCACCTCTCTACCACACCCTTCTCCCACAGGCCCTAAGAATTGCAACATTTGTGATGCTGCTTCATTGTGTGACCATGTAACAGTGTGACTTACTGATGAAACTGAGCACCCACGCACTCAGGGGCTGTGGCAGCTTTTTCAGGGGAGAGGGAGAAAGGCAGGGAGCAGCTGGGCTGTCACCTTCTGATCAGTGACTAAATGAGGACCTGCATTTTGTATGTGGGGGTCTCACCTTCTGCTAGTACCTGCATCACTGCAACAAATTCCAGGGTCTCTGCCTTCTAATCCACTGTACACAGGGGACCACAAGGTTCCTAAATATCATCTTCAATTAGGTCCCTTCCGTGTTTGGGACTCTAAGTGGCTCCTTGGTATTCTCTCCCCCCGACCCTGTTGCCAGGCCAGGAGGTTTGCTAGCCTTGCCCAGGGTGTCTCAGTTTGCCTGTGAATCCTTCAGCCTGCTAGTTAACCCCTGCTAGGAACCAGACAGCCAACCCTCCTTTGGCCCCTGCCTACCTTAGTCTGAGAGTCACAGCTGGATCTCCCCCTGGAGCACTTAGCTGGCTGCTCCCAGACCCATGAACAATATATTGGTGGGTATACTGGAGGGGGGACCCATAGCTGGGGAGGGAAGGCCAGACCCTCCACACCTGAACCCTACCCCCCACTCTGTTCCACTAAAAGGTTTGTTTTCCCCTGACCTGTCATGTTAAGATGAGGAATGGGGGTGGGGAAGAAGGGGAAAGGGCCCTGAGAAGGAGGTGCTGATACAATTAACACCAAATTCATGGGAACATTCTTCCTTTTCTCATTAAGGATGATGACACAAAACCATTTCGGTGGGAAAATATTTGAAGGGGGCTGAGAGACACCTCCCAGTCGCCCAGCCTGCCAGTGGCTAGACAGCCAATGGGGAGTGGGGAGTTTGTATGTGAATACAAATACAGTTCAGGTGTCTGGACAGAGGTGGATGATGAGACAGATTGGCCTGCAACTCCATCCTCTGCATGGCTTCGCCCTCAAAGAAGGAGCCCAGCAGTAGGGTCAAAGCCAGACCGTTTCTTTCCTCACTCCCTGGTCCTTGCCATTCCTAGACCTCCTCCCCCTGCTGACCTTCCTGACACTGAAAGAGCTCTATGGGCAGAGCAAAGTGAATAGCCATCCCAGCACTGTTTTGGCAATGGTAGTAATAAGAGCTAAGGGGAAGAGGGGCGTGGGGGGGCACCCTGATGTACAGAGAAGGGAATGGGGGGAGGGAGGAGACTAGAGCTGCCAGCTCTTCCCTTTCACAACTAGCCCCTCCACTGATGGAGGATGTGCAATCTCCTGGTCAGGCTGAAGGTCTCCAGCACTTAGCTGGCTAAGCCCTCGGCATGGAAGGCCAGAGGTGCCCTCATGGGCACTGCTTCTGCTCTGCTTCAGCCTTGACTGAACACTGGCTCAGGAGAGAGAGATCTAGCTGTCGTGTGCCAAGGGAGCATGCTCCTGGGGGAGGAGTCTCTGGTACCAGCTCATACTGAGTCACCAGGAGCATAGCCCATTCTGAAATGAATTCTGGCTCAGTCATCCCCACCCCTCGGGAATTACAGGTAGTGGTTTTCCCACGGCAGTGCCACTGTTGGCCTGGGAGTGGGAACCAGCTGGTCCAGGGATGTTGGCTGAAGGACTGGGGTCAGCCTGGCCTCAGGTGACAGCATTGTGGGTTTGGGCCTGTACCAGCCAACTGGCAGCTGAGATATCTTTCAAAAGCTTGAAAAGCAAGTTCTGTCCTGCTCAGAGCCTTTTGAGGCTCTTTTCTTGACTTCCTCTTAACTTTCACATCTTGACCCTGCTGCGGGTGGTGGGAGAAAGCCTTGTCTAGAAGATGCTGGGCCTGTTAATTCAGCCCTGAAACTTACCTGGAGACTAGGGTGCCTATTTTTTGCATATCAGTCTGCATACCTAAACTGCTCTTCCCTTTGGATGCTCAAGCCAGGAGGATTCACAATGAGTCCCAAAGGATGTCGCACTCTGAGAACTTCCATGGGATACTCCCCCACCTCCACTCCTTGACTCCTATTTCCCTCAAAGTTGTCGCTCTATTTTCCCCATTCTCAATTTAGCAAACATTTCTAAAGGCACTGAGTCACCTCTTCAAACTTTTGTCTGATGGTCAGAATAGGAACAGTTCTAAATGCAATGATACAGATCCTTAGTTCCAAAGAAGAAACAAAGAAATGTCATTGATGTTTGCAACCAGCAAATCCCATGCCAAAGGGCAGCCAAAAGGCTTCTCTTTCCCCACCTGAAGTCTAGACTAGTAGGAGCCCAGAAGATGATTCTCACATCACCGAGAATGGGAAAGAGTATAATTTCTCTAACAAGAAAGAATTCTGCACAATCTTGGAACAAGTACTGTTTTACAAGAGCTGAAGTCACTATCTCAGCTACTCTACTGATGGATTCATTGATAAACATTTATTAAATGCCCACTATGGGCCAAGCACTGCGCCAAGTGCCCATAAGGAACAACAACAATTCACATTTCTATAGCGCTTTAAAGTTCAAAAAACATTTTTTCCCCTCACAAAATCCTGGTGAGTATAAACGTAATATCTCTGTTTTACAGATGAGGAGAATGATGCTTAGGACGGGTAAGCTGCCTGTGGTCACACAACGACTCGATACCGCAGCTGGGCTTTGAGTCTAGGACTCCTGACTCCAAATTCAGCGCTTTCCCCACTGTGCCTTTCAGGAGCATGGGACAGTTCTTCTCTAGGAACGATACACCTGAACATCTGGTGGGAAGGGTGCCGAGGTCACCCCTGGGCACCAAGGGAATTGAAACGAAAGCTTAAAAGGCCTGGAGCACCCATGCCTGGACCATCAATCATTCTATCTCCCAAGAGAATCATTCTCTTCCTTCCTTCCTCCTCTCTGATTCATCTTTGGCTCTTCCTCTTTCTCACCAGGCAGGTGGGGTGGCCATACCTAGGAAAAGGAAGGGCTGTTCCAAAGCACCCGAGAGCTTGAGCCATGAAGCAATCCAGCCTGGGTCTCAGAGAATGGGCAGGTAGCATTCCCATGAATACGTCATCATCCACTGCTTTGTCTTGCTCCTCGCTTCCTGCCTGCCTCCTCAGGGAGACCTGTGCTTTCCTAAGGCTCTCTATCTGCTCTTTTCCCATTGCCCTATTGTATGCCTCATCATGGGGCCGGGCACACAGTACACACACCATACAAAACTGCTGAAATGAACTGACTAGAAGGGTAAAGATAGTGATGGTGAAGACGAGCATTTGTATAATACTGGTGGGCAGGCATGTGACTGACATGACATCATAAGATGATCCTGGAAAGCATCTGGTCCTATCTGGCTGACCCCAGATAAACAGGCAGGTGAGTTTCTGGGAAAGAGTTCTCAGGCTGGTGGTTCTCAGGCCATGTGTCTGCCTGCCTCGCTCCCAAGGTTCTCACGAGAAGGCAGTAGCACAGAGCTCTAGAGAAATGATGTAGAAATCGGGACCTTATCACCAGCTGCTTCCTGACTGGGGAAAGCCCCGGTCTGAGGTTATAGGCCCTGGATTCTCACCCCCCAGGGACTCCCTGTCAGATCAAGAAAGCCAGGGCAGGGCTCTGCCAGGCTCCTGCTACTCTCTTTTTGGGGGCTCGAAGGAGCTTAATAACAAAAATAAAACCATGGTTTTCATATGAAAAGCTTAGGAAAGAAAACTTTTCTTTTCAAATCCATGGTCCATGTTCTATCAATCTCAGCTATGTTTGCTTCCTTTCCTGTGACCACCTCTCCCAGAGAGGGTAGCAACAGGATAGACTAGATATAAAATAAAAGGTAAATAATGCATATTTGTAGAGTCCTTGAGAGTTTAAAAAGGGTTTTGGTTTTTTCTTTTGCAGTATTCCTGTGAAGTAGGTAACACAAATATTGTTGCAGCTTTGTGGCACAGTGGATAGAATCCTGGGCCTGGAATCAGGGATACCTGAGTTCAAATTTGACCTCAGATGCTGCTAGCTGTGTGGCCCTTGGGAAAGTCACTTAAACTCTGTCTGCCTCAGTCTCCTTAACTGTAAAATGGGGATAATAATAGCATTTACCTCCTGTGAGGATTGAGTGAGATAATATTGGTAAAATAACACAGTGTCTGGAACATAATAGAAAATAAATGCTTGTGGTTTAAAAAAAATCCCCATTTTATAGAAGAGAAAACTGAGGCTCACAGAATTTAAATGCTTTGTTCAAAGTGACACAGTTATCAAGTGTCTGACTCTATGATCCAGGTCTGGTCTCTACTGGACTATAAATAAGTCTGTTAAGTTCCTGGAGGGTAAGGAATATATCTTATCTAAATAAGATGTATCTCTTCCACAGTCTAACTGGCCTACATACAGTAGGCACTTAAAATACTTGTTGTATCTAAAATATAGGACAATTGAGGGCCCTTTTTGCTCTAAAAAAAAAAATGCATCTTGTTAGTCTGAAATAATCATGCCAGACTACAATGAACATTCCTTATAAGGCCTTTGGACCCCCCCCCCAAGGGTAGAGGGTGGGAGGAGGAGGGAGTAGGGATAGTGATGGGGGCAAAAGGGAAAAAAATCCAAAATACGTGGCAAATTACTGCTCCTCTCAATCTCTACATTTTTTTATTCATTTCTAAAATGTGGAGGATCCACTCCCAAAGACGGATGAGAAGCTGACAGATGCTTGGGACCGTGATGCTGTCTGAAAGTCTATCCTTGGGATGGCGAGGCTTACGGTTTAGGGCAGGGGCAAGGCAAGTGAGAAGAGCACGGAGAACACTTGACATGAATTTCCTTTGGATTTTAACAAGCTGCTTGTTTTGGGTTCACGGCTCCTGAAGGGGTCCCACCCAACCAGTGCAGTACAGGAGGGCCTGAGGGATGAGCAACCTGACCTCAGAAGGGGTAACATGCAACAGCACCTTCCGAAAACACAACTAGCCTGGGAAACACACCCTTGAGGAGTGTGGTGGGAAAGTCCTGCCGCACTGGGCTGGGGCTGCTGCCCAGGCTCGGGGAGGCCCTGCTCACACCTTCTTTCTGACTCATAACTAGAACTTTCACATCAGCTCACTCACCTGTGTGAGAAGAAGGGGAGGAGGAGGCAGGGTTGGGGTGGTGTGTGGGAGGCAAGGAGAATCATCCCAGTCAGGGAGGCTGACAAACAGGCTAATGCTGCAGAAGGGAATGAGGGAAGGCAGGATGGAAGGAGGGAAAGAAGAAAGAAAGGGATGGAAGGATGGGATGAAGGGAGGGAAAGAGGGAGAGATGGTTAGCTGAGGGAAAGTTGGTAACACAGGCTTTGGGGGGGTCCTAGGCTGCTGGTAAGAATGGACTTTTGGGGAACATGGCAGATTTCAAGGGTCAAAGGGAAAATACCAAGGGGTATGAATTCTGCCCAAGTAGCCCCCCCCAAAACGATTATATGTGTGTGTGTGTGTGTGTGTGTGTGTGTGTGTGTGTGTGTGTGTGTGAAGCTGTGAGGCTGAAGACTATGTTCCTTCTGGGATTGGAGAGAATCAGCCCCTAAAGGGGGAAGTGAAGTTGAGGATTATGGAAACTAACTCCCAAGGGAATGAGGAACTGGTTTTTGGCAAAAGCTTTTGGGGGATCTGAAATTTAAATTTGTAGCCTTGGTTGGAAAGAAAATGTAAGAATGGGGCACAGCCTGGTGAAGGATTTGTAGGCTTAGAACAGAAGGACAATGGAAGTTGGGAAGTTGAGTGCTGAGGGTACAGTCAGGGGACGTGGCCACATCAGGTATCACACCAAGTGGGTAGAGAGCAGCTCTCAGTTGCCCTGGTCTGACTTCTCCCTTTCCTTGGCGTTTCTACTTTGCCAGTTTACACACATGCCCTGGTCCTCTAGCAGTGGGGACTCGGCAAATGCTGTCTGGTGCGTTGCCATTTGTCTATGGTGGGGGGGGGCAGGAGGAGGGAGGGAGAAGACTGTTCCCAGAGTTTAGCTCCTTGAAAGAGAGGCAGGGGGGGGGGCGGGGGGGGGGGGGGGGGGGTGGCCCAGCTCTGGGAACTCACTGGAATTCCCAGCAACGCCCCTGCCTGGGGAGAGTGAGTCTGATCAGAGGAGAAGAAAAGAGAAGGGAGAGGATAGAGGAAAGGGAGGGAGTGGAGGGGGAGGGGGAAGGGAGACAGTGAACGGAGTCTATGTGTGATTATGTATATTTGAAAGTAGTCTACATGCTCTTTGAAAGACTTCAGAGCAAATCAGGAGACACAGTTGAGCGCGATTCCAAATCATCTCCTTAATTTCTCAGTCTGTAAAAGGGTCTTTCACCTTAGAGATCCTAGTTCTTTAGGAGTGCCCCTCACTTTATACAAGCTGTGTGGATCTTTGTGAATCAAATTCTCTTTCAAGAGTTAGTGTGACATTTCAGAAAGGACTTGGATTCAAAGAATGCAGGGGGGACATGGGTTCAAATTTTGACTCTGACATTTACTAGCTAAGTGATCTTGGACAAATCACAATTCCTCAGCCTCTTATCTGTAGAATGGGGACAATAATATTTGTGCAACATATTTCAGAGATTTGTTGTAGAAAAAACATTTTGAAAACCTCAAAGTGCTACATAAATGCTATTAATATATATTTTTCCCACTGAAGCCCTTAGTTCTTTGTAGTTCTTATGGATATCTGCTTGTCAAAGGTTCCCTTCTCTTCCTTTAATAGGACTTAATATGCACTAAAGGAACTTTGCTAATAACCAGATATTGGTCTTGTCTAAGTTGAACTGATCTGTCTTAGTATGCCCAGTTTTCTGAGTCTGGGAGCCGTGTCTCTTGTGTCTGTCTCCCTTTTAGTCCATAGCCTATGGCTAGGCACTCAAGAGACATCAATAAGTTTCTACTGATGGGAGACTGGAAGGTAATGAAGGTGTTTTAGATTCAAAGTCAAAGGGTGTCGGTTCAAATTCTAGCTCTGCCATTTACTACCTGTATGACCTTAGTTAAAGTCACTTCATCCCTAAGCCTCAGTTTTCTTATCTACAAAATGAGTTAGATTATTTCTAAGGCCCAAGAGAACGAAGAAAGAAGGGTAGGAATGGGAAGTAGGAGATAAGATATTGAAATGACCATCATAAAAGGCAAGAAACCACATAAACAATCCACCTGTGAACTAAAAAAGAACTGATTGTGAAACTGTCTACAAATTAGATAAATTTAACAGAAAGCATCATTTGTGTTTCACTAAGTAAAATGTAGGACAATAGTGAGTACACATAAAATAATAGCTTGGTCTTTAACTTGGTCTTCTTTGGCAGGGCACAGCAGAACCCATATAGGCTGTTAGAAATACAGCATTCATCCCCCAAAGTCACAAAGAATTCAAGAAATAATCTGGCTTCAGGTGAGCCGCATCTTTGGCCTAAGTGACAGTCTTACTGAGTCGATACAGTGATCTGAACTGAATTCTCTTATTAACTGCTAGGTATTCCTTTTGGCAATTCCTACATGCTTTTTTTCCTTCCCCACTCTCCCAAACACATTCTTGCTGAAATCCAGAATCAATCAGGCACCCCAGGATAAAACCAAGTCAAAATGAAATCATTTGTCCTGCTGTCAGGGAAGAGACTTTAGTAGAAGTCATGGGGAAGATGGAGATCAGAGACCAGGCTAAAGTGACCTGGAAAAGTAAGCCCAAGGGCACGAGTAAGAGAGCCCTGGGCAAGGTTATTACCTTACTCCCTCATCTCCCAGCCAATATCTGACTGTGCAATGTCTCCAAGAGGGCAAGTTGCACTTAGGCATGGCACAAGAGCCTTCTGCATCCACTTCTGACAAGGGGATAAGAATACTCCAAATGGAGTATTCCAAAGGGATGTAAAATGCCCTGTCATTAGTAAATGAATTAGGGTAAGCAGTTTAAAATTCTTCCCAGTGGGGTTCTCCCCTATTCACTGAATTCTTCTAAAAGAAGGGGCTATGGAAGCCCATGCAAACAGGAAAACTGAGAATGAAGGCCAAACTAGGGGAAAATCTGTCTTATGTTCTCATAGATAGTAAATTTACAGCACTCATTCACCTAGGAATTAAGACAGATTAGGGATACAAAAAGGCTCCTGGCTTGTGGGTTTAGTCAAGTCCCTTGAAGACTAAACCATAATAGATTAAGAGAAGTTTAGGGGCGTTTGGGGATCACTATGGACTGTGAAATGATATCTGAGAG
The DNA here is from genome assembly GCF_028583685.1 of Petaurus breviceps papuanus. Taxonomy (NCBI): domain Eukaryota; kingdom Metazoa; phylum Chordata; class Mammalia; order Diprotodontia; family Petauridae; genus Petaurus; species Petaurus breviceps. The sequence goes on from NW_027187360.1 coordinate 27,626,184, forward strand.
GACTACTCCATGGTCTTAAACCCCTCGTGGAAGCCAGTTTCCAGCCTGGATGTCTCCAGAACATTAGATCTTCTGTTGACACAGTGGAAAGAATGAAGCAAATAATTCTAGACAACTGTTCCCATTTCTGATTTAGACCCTTTCCAATCCATAAACTGGCCCTTGAGCCCACTGATATTTCAACATCATTCGGATTCATTTTGGGGAATATTTTGATCTAGTTAAAAAAAAAACATAGTGTATATTGGCTTTTCATAGAATTTAGAACTGGAAGGAACCTTCAAGGTTGTCAGGTCTAACTTCTTATTTTACAGATGAGGAAACTGAGGATTCAAGGGCACAGGGATAGTAAGTAAAAACATTCTGATGAGAATGCACATCCTCTGACTTTACAGTAAGGGCTCCTAAGAAGTGCGCTGTTATTGGTTTTTGGAGAGTATTTCAGCAGATTAGTACATTACCTTTAGTCCATGGTTTGACTTGAGTCAAACCTTGCCTGCAGCCCCACTTCTCCAGAGCCTGAGTGACAATGAAGATTGTAATTAGCCTGCTGTTACATGGGTGTTTTTTAGGGGTGGTTGCCCCTCCCCCAACCCTTTTCCTCTGCTTTGACATGTCTCCCCACCAGCAATATGAATATTTGTCTGCTTTTTTCAAGAAGTGACTGCAGTCCTCACAGGTCAGTGACTACCCGGGCCATAGATTGCAGTCTGTCTGTCTCTGGTATCCAGCTCCCTCAGAGCTGTCTGTCAGCCTTTCCCACCCCCAAGGACTGATCTGTCTGACTTCACTCCAGCAGAAGTGATAGCTGGCCCCCTCCCACTTCCCACCCTTGAGTTATTGATTTGTTGGTCTGTCTGCCCTCTCCCTAAAGGACTAAAATGTCAAACAGGTGTTGGAGTTCATCCTGGGCCAAAGGGCTGGGGATAAAAGAAAATGCCCGGATCATTAGGCCTAGTGGCAGGGGCCAAATGCTCCTCTTAGCACCTTGGGCAGCACCTCTGGCCTGGGCTAGGTGGGGGCCAAAGGAAAGAAGGCAATTAGGAGGTGGGTGAGAGGAGATGGAGGGGATGAGGGAGGTGATGTGAGTTGAGTTAGTAGTAAATTTGTGGGTGCCAAATTAGAAATCCTTGGGAATATCCTAAAGATGAGGGACATTCCAGTGTCAATGTCTTCCACTGTGCTGGGTAGCACTGATCTCCCCTTGTATGAACTCTCTTTACTAAATCAATCTTTCCTTGTTCCTACAATGCTCCTTTACCCATGCCCAGCCCTAACACCTCCAGAGACCCTGCCTCAGGAAGACTTGGGTCATCTCAGAGATGGAGAAAACTGTCCATCTATCATTTGCCAAGAAGTGGAACATTTTCATTTTGAAAGCCTGTTAACAGTTTACAAAAGTGACTTCTGACTAACTCTGGGCATTAGATACAGCAAGTATTGAGCCTTGGAGAAGTCAAATGACTTATCTATGTTTACATAAATAGTAGGTTTCAGAGCTAGAATATAAACCCAGATTTTCAGACAAGAATTGCAGGGTCAGTCACTCCTTAAGAGAGTCAAAGTGTCTTTGAATCTTCTCATTTGAGGAAATCTTCCCTAAAAAAAGGTAAGACTGCATTGGCCAGAATAGTGTCTTAAACAGATAGCCCTGATCTGACTTTAGTGAACAAATCTGTTTGCCCAGACAGCAACTGGATATCCCTGTCTCACGTAATGAATGGCCTTACTCCTTACCAAGGCCAATCCCCTCTACTTGTTCAAGAGTCCCCCTTCTAGCCTGTCCCCTCCAACAGACTGGCCCCTCTCATCCCCACTCTTTCACCTATCTTCAATCTCTGTCTTCCGGCTCATTCCCTACTACCTACAAATATGCTCATGTCTCCCCTCTCCTGAAAAAACTCTTATTTGATCTTTCCATTCCTGCTAAAAATTGCCCCAAAGCTCTTTTACCCTTCCTAGCTATACTCTTCAAAAAGACTGTCTACAAGACATGCTTCCACCTTCTCTCCTTAACCTCTTATAATCTGGTTTCTGACATCATTCAACTCAAACTGCTTGCTCTGAAGTTACTAATGATCTCTTAGTTGCCAAATCCAATGATCTTTTCTCATTCCTTATTCTTCCTGACCTCTCCTTAGGCTCTCTTCTCTTCTCCCTTTATGCTGCTTGGTGATCTCATCAGCTCCCATGGATTTTATTATTATCTCTACACTGATGATTCTCAGATCTACTTATCCTGCCCCAAACTCTGCTGACCTCCACTCTCACATCTCTAGCTGCCTTTCATCTCAAACTAGATGTCCAGTAGATATCTTAAACTCAATATGTCCAAAACTCTGCCCCACCCCCCAATTACTGTAGAGGGCAATATCATCCTTCCAGTCCCACAGGCTCACAACCTAGGAGTCATCCTAGATTCCTCCCATACCCAAGCTGTTTCTAAGACCTGCAGATTTCACCTTTGCAACATCTTTTGAATTAGCCCCCTTTTCCCCTCTGACACTGCCCCTGCTCTAGTGCAGGCCCTCATCACCTCACACCTGGATTACTGCAGTAGCCTGCTGGTGGGTCTGCCTGCCTCAAGTCTCTCCCCACTCCAAGCCATCCTCCATTCAGTCATTAAAGTGATTTTACTAAAATCCTGATCCAAGCATGTCAATGCTCACCCCAATAAGCTCCAGGGGCTCCTTATCACCTCCAGAATCAAATGGAAAATGCTCTGTGTGGTATTCAAAGCCCTTCCTCACCTAGCCCTCTCCTACTTGTCCAGTCTTCCTATACTGTACTCCCTGACATGTACTCTTTAACCCAGTGACGCTGGTCCCCTGGTTGTTCCACATGCAGGACATCCCATCTCTAGACTCTGTTCCTTTACTTCGGCTGTTCCGGCCCCCGCCCCCAAATTTTCTCCCTTCTCTGACTACTGACTTACCCCAGCTTCCTTTAAATCCCAACTAAAGTCACACCTCCTACAGGAAGCCTTCCCCAACCCCTCTTAATTCCAGTGCCTTCTCTCTGTTAACTGCTATTTATATTGTACATAGCCTCCTTTGCATGTTTTTGTATGTATGTTGTCTCCCCCATTAGACCGTAAGCTCCCTAGGGGCAGGGGCAGTCTTTGCCTCTTTTTGTATCCCCAGTGTTTAGGACATTACCTGGCACAAAATAGGTGCTTAATACACATATTCTGATCAACACAACTCAACAAGCTATTATTAAGTTATGTTAGATACAGGGACAAAAACCAAACAGGTTTTGCTCCTTGGGAATTTCTATTCTATGATCACTTGTTCACATATGAAGTGGATTTGGCCTCTTTATTATAGTTTGTTTGGATGGGCATTCAATTCAACAAGTACTTATTATGTGCCTACTATTTACTTGAAGGATGTGTGCTTGACACTGGAGATAAATAGAGAAATACAGTCTCTGACCTCAGAAAATTTCTTATCTAGTATAGGAGTCTGACATGTAAATACATAAATCTGGTTCAATGTAGAATGTATCAAAGGCAATGATGGGATTATATAAAATGCCAGAACAAATATCAAGAGGGAGAAACCCTTCTCAGCTGGAGATGGTGAATGAGAGATCAGGGAAAGTTTCATGGAAGAGACAGCAAGTACAATGAACCTTAAAGAATCTTTCTTCCCCATGAGATTGTAAGCTCCTTGAGGGCAGGGGGCTGTTTTTGCCTCTTTTTGAATCCCCAGTGCTTAGCACAGTGCCTGGGCACATCATAGGTCCTTAATAAATGTTTACTGATTAACTGATTGATTAAAGAAGGATTTAAAAAAACAGAGGCCTGGACTGGATGAGATATACTCTAGGCATGAGGAATAGATAGGGAATATTTTCATTCAAATCATGAAAAACATCTTTGTGGCTGATTCTTCCTATAGGTTTGTGGTTTTAAAAAACATTTAATTTACTTATTTTTAGTTTTCAACATTCACTTCCATAAGTTTTAAATTTTCTTCACTTCCCTCCCCTCCTTCCTCCCCAAGATGGTCTGCAATCTGATATAGGCTTTACATATACATTCCTATTAAATATAATATTTTCACATTAGTCATGTTATATAGAAGAATTATACTGAATGGGAGAAACCATGAGAAAGAACAACAAAACAAAACAAAATAGTCTGCTTCACTCTGCATTCTGACTCCATAGTTCTTTGTCTGGATGTGGATGGCATTTTCCATCATGAGTCCTTTGGAAATGTTTTAGGTCCTTGCATTGCTGAGGAGGGATGTCTATCAAAATCAGTCACTGTACACTGCGGCTGTTACTATGTACAATGTTCTCCTGGTTCTGCTTACTTCACTCAGTATCAGTTCATATAAATTTTTCCAGGTTTTTCTAAAGTCCCATCTGTTTGGGGCAGCCAGGTGGCGCAGAGAGTAAGAGCGCCAGTCCCAGAGTCGGGAGACCTGGGATCGGTTCTGGCCTCAGATACTTAGCACCCACACAAAAATAACTGGCTGTGTAACATTGAGCAAGTTACTTAACCCCGATTGCTTTAAAAAAAATAAAGTCCATCTGTTCATCATTTCTCATAGAACAATAGTATTCTATTACATTCATATACCACAACTTGTTCAACCATTCCCTAATAGATGGGCATCCCCTCAATTTCCAGTTCTTGGCCACCACAAAGAGAGCTGCTATAAATATTTTTGCACTTGTGGGTCTTTTCCCATTTTTATGATTTCTTTGGGATATAGCCTTAGAAATAGTATTGCTGGGTCAAAAGGTATGCATATTTTTATAGCCCTTTGGGCATAGTTCCAAATTGCTCTTAAAAATGGTTGGATCAGGGGCGGCTAGGTGGCACAGTGAGTAAAAGCGCTGGCCCCACAGTCAGGAGGACCTGAGTTTGGTTCCAGCCTCAGACACTTAACACCCACACAAAAAAAACTAGCTGTGTAACCTTGGAAAAATTACTTAACCCCAATTGCCCTCCAAAAGGCCAAAAAAAAAAAAAAGTTGGATCAGCTCACAACTTCACCAACAATGAATTAGTGTTCTAACTTTCCCACAACTTTTCCAGTATTTATCATTTTCTGGTTTTGTTATTATGTTAGCCAATCTGATAGGTGTGATGTGGTACCTCAGAGTTGTTTTGATTTGCATCTGTCTAATCAATAGTGATTTAGAGCATTTTTTTCATATGAATATAGATAGCTTTAATTTCTTTCTTTGAAAACTGCGGGTTCATATCCTTTGACCATTTATCAATTGGGGAATGACTTGTATTCTTGTAAATTTGACTCAGTTCTCTATATATTTTAGAAATGAGACCTTTATCAGAGACACTAGTCATAAAAATTATTTCCCAGTTTTCTGCTTCCCTTCTAATCTTGGTTGCATTGGCTTTGTACAAAAACTTTTCAATTTAATGTAATCAAAATTACCCATTTTGCGTTTTATAATGTTCTCTATCTCTTATTTGGTCATAAATTCCTCCGTTCTCCATGAATGTGACAGATAAACTATTTTTTGCTACCCTAATTTGTTTATAGAATCAGCCCTTACATCTAAATTGTGTACCCATTTGGACTTTATTTTGGCATACGGTGTCAGATGTTGGTCTATGCCCAGTTTCTGCCATACTATTTTCCAGTTTTCCCAGCAGTTTTTCTCAAATAGTGAGTTCTTATCCCAGAAGCTGGAGTCTTTGAGTTTATCAAACAGTAGATTGCTATAATCATTGACTACTGTATCTTGTGTACTTAACCTATTCCACTGATCTACCCCTCTATTTCTTAGCCAGTATCAAGTGGCTTTGATGATTGCTGCTTTATAATACAATTTAACATCTGGTATGGCTAGGCCACCTTCCCTTGAATTTCTTTCCCTTTTTTTTTTTGGAGGGCAATTGGGGTTAAGTGACTTGCCCAAGGTCACACAGCTAGATTTTGTGTTAAGTGTGTGAGGCCAGATTTGAACTCAGGCCCTCCTGACTCCAGGGCCAGTGCTTTGCTCACTGTGCCACCTAGCCGCCCACTAGCATTTCTTTCCATTAATTACCTTGATATTCTGGACCTTTTGTTCTTTCAGGTGAATTTTGATATTATTTTTTCTAGCTCTAAAAATAATTTTTTGTAGTTTGATTGGTACGGCACTGAATAAGTAAACTAATTTAGGTAGAATTGTCATTTTTATTATATTAGCTCAGCCTTTCCATGAGTAACTGATGTTTTTCCAGTTATTTGGATCTGGCTTTATTTGTGTGAAAAGAGTTTTGCAATTGTGTTCATATAGTCCCTGGGTTTGTTTTGGCAGGTAGACTCCCAAATAGGAATTTCTCTATCTCTTGCTTTTGGGTTTTGTTAGTAATATATAGAAATGCTGAGGATTTATGTGGGTTTATTTTATATCTTGCAACTTTGCTGAAGTTGTTTATTACTTCAAGCAGTCTTTCCCTTGATTCTCTAGGATTCTCTAAGTATAGCAGAGGTTTGTGTTTAAGTGTCATCTAAAATTGGGGTCATAGCTGACCACCTTTTTTGGTTGATCAGAACACTTCAGAAAGAACACAAGTGACTTCGGTGCTATTTACCCAGAGCTCCTTGAGGCACTGAACTAAACACCTCTCAGAAAACCCCAGGATCTTTGCATCTTGTCCCCTTCTCTCTAGGCTAACTGAATGCAACTCCTCTCCATGTATTTCCATGTTCCAGTCAAGCACAGGCTGTCTGTCCCTCCAGACCTGGAATGCACTCCCTCCTTTCTTCTGTCCCAGAGAATTCCCAGAATCCTTCAAGGCTCAGTTCGGATTCTGCTCCTACAAAGGGTCTTTCCTCACCCTCTCCACCCTGCCCTCTATCCCCAGTCATTAGTGGTTCCTAAATTTACTTTGTATCTACCTTGAAAACACTTTGTATTTGTTCATATGTGCATGTGTTGTTTCTCCTGACAGAATGTAAGCTCCTAGAAAGGACTATTTAAAAAATTGTTTTTAAACTATGAACTTGACAAACATCCACAAACATGGACATTTCCATCTACAAAGAACACAAAAAAAGGACTATATATGAAATAATGAATCTTTATTATGTACAGTTTGTTTTTAAAGGTATACATTAAATTTCTGTGACTTCCTTGGTTTATGGGTTATTCCTGGGGGGAAAACCCTGTCCATTAATATAGATGACCAACTATGGGGCCACATTGGAGAGGTGCCTGGGGCACTTAGACTTGCCTCCAGTCACAAAACCAGGTTGTTCTCCCTCTAAGGCAGGCATTTTTATCTACTAGTCAATTAGCTGATAAACATTTATTAAGAACCTACTAAATGCCAGGCAGTGTGCTAAGTACCAGAGATACAAAGAAAGGTAAAAGACAGTCCCTGCTTTCAAGGAGCTCACAGTATAATGGGGAGACAAGATGGAAACAAGCTCTAGGTAGATAAATTTGGGAAGGCAACAGAATTAAGGAGCATATGGAAAAGATTCCTATAGGTAGAGATGAGGAGGGAGAGTGTTCCAGGCAGGGGCACAGCCAGTGAAAACTCCAGGAGTCAGGAGACAGAGCATCTAGTGGGAGGAACAATAAGGAGGCCAGTGTCACTGGTGTGTGTGTGTGTGTTTTGTAAGAAGACCAGAAAGATGGGGGATGGATCAGGTTATATAGGGCTTTGAATGCCAGAGTATTTTATATTTGATCCTCGAAGTGTTAGGGAACCAATGGAGTTTACAGAGCAGGAGAGGTGACATGGTCAGATGCGTGTTAGGAAGATCATTTTGACCGCTGAGTAGATGATGAAATAGAGCAGGCCTTGTGGCAAGCAGACCAACCAGCAGGCTATGGCTACAGCCCAGCTGTGAGGTGACAATGTCACAAGAGAGAAGGGAGAGTATGTGAGAGCTAGGCAGATAAAAGACTGACTATGTGCAGTGACTAGGAGAGAGGAGTTGACAATGACACACACCTGGGAGGATACTGGTACCCTCAACAGTAACAGGTAAGTTAGGAAGACGGGAGAACTTTTTGGGAAAGATAATGAATTTAGTTTTAGTCACGTTGAGTTTAAAGATGGAGATAGGAGATGTGAGGCACCTGGAGGTCCACAGAGAGTTATGGTTGGATGTCTAAATCTGAGAATCCTCAGGATGGAGATACTCACTGAAACCGTGGGAGATGAGAATATCACCAAGTGAAACAGTGTTGGGGCAGAAAAGAAGAGAGCCAGCACTGAGGGCCCTGGGGGATGCTCACAGATAAAGATCCAGAAAAGGAGACTGAGAAGGTAGCAGGAGAATCAGGAGAAAGCAACGTCAGGACAACTTAGAAGAGAGTATCAAAGAGTCAAGCAAAATCTTTTTGCTAAGAGGTGGGGAGCATAATAATCACAGCTAGCATTTATACAGTGCTTCAAGGTTTGTGAAGCATTTCACATGCTCTCCCATTTAACTCTCACAAAACCCCTGTTAAGGTAGGTGCTATTGTTATCTACATTTTACAGAAAAGGACACTGAGACTGAGAAAGGTAAATGACTTGCCCAGGGTCACACAGCTAATATGTGTGCAAGATCTGAACTCCGTTCTCCATGATTCTGAGTCTAGTGCTCTAGCCACTGTCACCTAGAAAACACCATTCATCTTCAGCCTTCTGATTGTTTGCTGCATTGATAAAAATTCATAAGTCTTTTAAGGCTGTTTTTCTTTACAGTATTATAGTAACTACATAGACTGTTCACTGCATCAGTTCATTCTTCCCAGGTTTCTCTGAAATTGCCCTTTTCATCATTTCTTACTGGGAAATAGGAGAACAGGGTCTGTTTTGTTTCTGCCTTTGTATTCTTAGCACTTAGCACAATGCCTGGCACATAGAGCTTCAGAGCTCACAGTTTAAGCCTGGGAGAGATCTCAGAGACCATCTACTCTATAACCATCTCCTTTTACAGATAAGAAAACCGAGGTCCATTGAGGCTAAAGTAACTTACCCAAGATTATACAGATAGACAGTAAGTGTTTAATAAATGTTAACTGAATGAATGAAGCCTGGCTGACAATGAGGCTACAGGGAGTCCAAAGGGACATTTAAGTCCCAGAGCCATATATTAGTAGACAAGGGAAAAGAGAAGGAAAATAAATATTTTCTCTGTTAATTGCTTTCTTAGTTCCCTTTTTGGAGGGTTAAGATTCTGAATTTGTATTCTAATCACATCACTTTGCTCTCCAGCTGGCTTCCTTGAGAAAACACCCATCCCCTCGAGCAATGGGGAGCCTTACATTGAGACACCAGTCTTAAATCTGAACCCAGAGCCAAGAGAACGAGAAATTCCAGGGATGTCCTAAGCCCTGGCACAGGGATAAGGAGAACAATGATTTCATTTTGATATGGTGATGGAAGGGAAGTAGGGACAAAGAAGGCTCCAACTACCACTATGCCCCCAAATCTTCACTATTTTGGACAGTTTAGGGGAAGCCCACAAAGGCAGAGAAGACTGTGCTATTTAAGACTGAGCTGGCTAAGTTATATATATATTTTTTAATTCAAGGTGTGAACCAGATCACAGTTCATAGACTCACAGAGCTGGAAGAAATCTTAGTGGTCCAACCCCTTTATTTGATAAATGAGGAAACTGAGGACCATAGGAAGAACGTAATGGGTAAAAGGGGGACCTGAATCCAAGTCTTCTGATTTCAGTCTGATGTTCTTTCTGATATATCATATCTCCCTAAGTTCCACATATAACAGAGAAATTCAGGAACTAGAAAACTAATATAGTTTTTGCTTATGATGTTTTAGAATTTAAAAAGCAATTTCCCACAATAATCCCATGAGGTGGGTAGTCCAAGAATTGTGATCTACATTTCAGAGATGTAGAAACAAAGACTCAGAGGGTTACTTTCCTACTGCTTTCACAGGAAATATGGGAGCCAGGTCTCCTGAGTCCAAATCCAGGGCTCTTCCCGTAGTTGCTTATTTTGTTCAAACTCCTAATTTTATACATGAGGAGACTGTGGTCCATGGTGGGGAATGACCTGCCCAAGGTCACTGAGGAACAGAACCTGAATCTCCTGACTCCCAATATACTGCACTGCACCAAGTCTGCCACCTTGACAGCCTCTGTTAATTCACACCAACCACACCAGGGTCCCTTTTGGAGTCCATTATCCAGAGAGTCTTAGGAATCCTGTCTTTCTTCCTCATTTGGCTTCACAGGCCAACAGCATCCAAACCAGGAGGAAAAGGCATTGTCCTGGGTTACTCAAAGATCTCTCAGGATTAAGAGATCAAAGCACTTGTGATCTGACACAGGTGAGCTAGCCTGGGAGTGGACACCATGCCTTGAAAGTATACATTCCACAGAAGTGACTTTGGAGGGGTCCTTTGGCACAGTTCTGTGAATCCTCCCTTCTTGCCAACAACAGTGGTTAACTGTTTTAAGATGAGGCCAACTTCAGCTGAGAATCCCAGGGTACACTGAGAGAACAATGGACATGGAATCAGAGGACCTGGGTTCCAGACCTGGCTCTGCTACTGATTTAACTGTGAGATCTCTCTAGGCCTTCATTTCCCCATCAGAAAATGAAGGGATTGGACCAGATCAGTGCTGCCAAACTCAAATATAAATGGATCCCTGCAGACTGCAGTTTGACTTAGAAAATCACAAATTAACATTACCTATGTTGCACTGTATTTTCATTTGTTTTGTTAACCAGCACAGGTTTCGTCAGTATGAATTAACAGAAGTTGTCAAAGCTGTAGATTTGGTGACATATTAGGAGCCAGTAGACATACTACCTCTAGGTCTTTAGATAGTCTTTTAGATACTCCTCTACCATGTGCTACTTTTTGCATGTATAAAATGAGGAGACTGAACAAAATGATTACAACCACAATTGCATTTTAAAGTGATGTGGGCAGTACTCTCCTGGCTTGTGGCCATTGGGCTTTGAGCTTGACACCTCTAGACCAGGTAATCTGGAAGGTCCCTGCCATATCTTAATCAATGACCCTATGAAAGACCCAGCTTGTTAGGGTCCTGACTATGTCACTGAACCTGTCCAAGCTTTGATGGGCCCACATGTACAATAGGAATGCCGAGATTCTCACCTGTGAGGGGTAGAGGCCAGATGGTTAGACTGAGCAGCTTGCCCTTACGGTACATATTGGAGGGAGAGATGGATCCCATGAGCAACAGTTATCACAAGCAAAAGATGAAATTGCAGTAGGTTTAGGGATTGAGCTGGTGGGAGTAGGGGACCCCAGGCCTCAACAGTATCCCAGGAAAGTCATTCTGTCCCTATTTGTGATCAGAAAAAGGGATTTTTGTTGTTTCTGGTTTGGAGCACAAAAAAAAAACAAAACTCTTGGGATTGACTATTTTTATTTCATAGCAATCTGTAAAGGCCCTGGCTTTAGGATAATATTCTGGGGTGGCGGTTGGGGTGGGGGTGGGGGAGAATTAAAGGAAGTTGAAGTTGAACCTGAAGTGGTTAACCTTGCTGATACACAGAGCAGTGGGGAGTGGGAGAAAACCCTTTGAACCAAAAATAAATGTAAGATTTACAAAACCTACAAACAACTGTGCACACAGACATAGAAATGAAATATATTGGGCTGAAATACTGAGCTCCTTCCACTGATGACCCTAGTGTGGGCATCCTGCCTACTCTCTATATGAATTCACACATATTCAGTGCCTGGGAGGCCACAGTAGCTCAGCCATTAGCCTCCATGCTGAAATAAACACTGATTCCTCAAGTCTCCCTCCTTCCCTTCTTAGATGGTGCCTGTCTCCCACCCCTTCTGATCTTGCCCTATAATTTTTCTCTTGATCATTTCTGTCAACCAGGCCACAGATGATTGTGTTCCTGCTTCACAGAGCTGGGGCAGCATCTCAGGTTAGCCTCTTGTCAAGGGAATCTCTTTAGTATGTCCTGCCCCCCCCCCATATTCCGTCAGGTAGTATGTGTGGTAGAACAAGCATTGCTTCTGGTTAGGCTCAGTTTGGGTTCTGACACATCACAAGATCATTTACTAGCTCTATGAGCCTGGTCAGGTCCTATAACTTCACTGAACCACATTTTTCTCATCTGTAAAATGGGGGAAATAGAGGGTCCTATCTCTCTCACAGGGCTGTTGTAAGGAAAGTACTTTGTAAGCTTAAAAATTCCATATAAACACCAGTGTCATTATTTCTATTTTCCTAAGAGTGACTTTCCTTCTTACAACAGCTCCATCCACTTTCCCTTTCAAATTGCAGGGAAGAAGGAAGGGAAGGGATCCTCCCTTAGCAGTCTCCCCCCAGTATCCCTCTCTTGGGGCTCCCACCCCCTCCTCTGCAGTGGGCTCTCCAGTTCCATGAGGACTCAGCTCCCCCCAAAGCGGCCTCTCCTCACACACACAGCATCTTCTCTGAATGCAGCAGAAACCTGGCCCCACCCAGAGCCACTCCAGCTGCCTGGTGCCCACACAGCCTGCTGACCCAGTTTCTTTTCCTGTCTCACCTACTTACTGGTAGCAGAAGACACTTTCAAACCACAACAAACTCCTCCTGTGAATCCTTGTTCCACTGCCCCATCTCCTCCCCTGGCCTTCTCTTCATCCCCCCTCATGCCTTTGGGCTCTGCACAGATGCAGGACTGAACACTTCCCTGAGAATCTTCTCAGCTGCCTCTGACAAGATCATCCCAGTCTGTTTGTGGCCTTTTCCTTCCCACAGGTGGGGGAGACAATAGGGATATAATAGCGATGGGATAAAGAACAGAGGTTCTAGATGAGCCTGACTCAGCCTATTTTGAAACACTCTGGACATCAGAACAGTAGGAGCTTTCATAAATACGTGCTTAGGGTCTGGCTTTTTGCTTACCAAGGTGACAGACAGATAATCTGACAAAATCTAATGTGTTTTCTTGTACTAATGGTTTAACTTACTCCTAGGAAGACGTGACTTAATGTATTACCACTTCTAATAATACACTAGCAGGGAACTCCTAGAGACACGTGCACTTGGCTAAAAGAAAGCAGAATTATGTATTTGAAAAGGCGCTGGATCTGGAATCAGACAGTCAGGTTTTGTTCCAGCTTTGCCACCTACTGCTTGACCCGAATTGACATCTCTGGGCCTCAGTTTCCTCATATGTAGAACGAATGGGCTGCTCTCTAAGGTCCTGCTCAGCGCTATATCTGATGATCCTATGAAGTCAACTTCCCTTCCGTATGGGCCTCGTTTTCCTCACTTGTACAATGAGGTGATGGGACTATGCTGATCACCTAAAATCTTGGTGCCATGGAAAACAATGCTAGATCTGAAGTAAGAGGACTTACCTTTTAGGATCACAGATCTAGAACTGAAAGAGGCCTCAGAGGCCAGCTAGTCCAACCCCATCATCCTACAGACTCAAAGAGGTTAAGTGACTTATCCAAGGTCACCCAGTTATCAAAGGCAAGATTTGAACCCAAGGTTCTCTTATCAACTGCAGCATCTCTAGACCTCAGTTTGTAAAAGGAGGGGGTTAGAATCATGATGTCTAAGGTCCCTTTCAGTTTGAAATCCATGATCCATGATCCCCCTAAACTCCAGTGGTTCCTAGCACCTCCAAGATCAAATACAAAATCCTCTGGCATTCAAAGCCCTTCAAAACTTAGCCCCTTTCTACCTTCCTTACACTTCAGTCCCTGCCATGCTCTCTTCGACCCAGTGACACTGGCCTCTTGGCTGTTCCATGAACAAGACACTCCATCTCCAGACTGTAGGCATTTTCTCTGGCTGTCCCCCATGTCTGGAATGCTCTCCCTTCTCATCTCTGCCTCCTGGCTTCCTTCCCAACTAAATCCCATCTTCTCGGAAGCCTTTCCCAACCTCTCTTAACTCTAGTTCCTTTCCTCTCTTAATTATTTCCTGCTTTTCCTTCATATAAATTTGTTTGCATATATTTTTTTTGCTTGTTGTCTCCTCTGTTAGATTGAGAATTCCTTCAGGGTAGGGACTGTCTTTTGCCTCTTTTTGTATCTTCAGAGCTTAGAATGGTGCATGACATATAGTAGGCACTTAATAAATGCTTAAAGACTCTAATGTTGTGAATGACTAATAGAGGGACTCTCAGGTCTCAAAAAGGGTCGAATTGGGGAGGGACAAGAAGAGAGAACAAAATTTTCATCAGTGGCTACCTTCTTGGTTCTAGATTTTTATCCCAAATGAGTCCTAGGTTCCTGGTGCACTGCTACACGCAGAGCCAAGTACATGTGCATCTGATGTTTCTAAACTGCACCAAAGGCTTGTCTCTAAGCCAGAGTGAAACAGAAGCCTCTTTCACCTCAGGCCTGGCAAGGGCCCAAGGGGCTGAAGCCTGTAGGAAGAGCCTAAGCAAACACTATCTTGCTACACTGGCAGGACTATGGTCCTAGGAACAGGGGCTGGTTAGCAGACCAGTCTTGGGTCCCACAGCTATGGACCACAGGCCACGAGGGATGCAGGAGGGAGGTCACCTATGCTTTGTGAGGGGAGGGCTAAATGCATACATTTTTTTTTAGCCAGCCTGAAATCCACAACTTTTCAGTGAGAGAGAGAGAGAAAAGGAAGAAGGGAGATGAGGGAGACAGTGAGAAAGTGCCACGGTATGGCAATGTATGCACTGGGGAAGACACTCCTTTTCTTGGCCTTCAAGGCTCTAAACAATGGGGCTTGACCTCCATTTCCAGTCTTCTCCTCCAGGTACTCTATGCTCTGATCATGCAGTACTGGACACTCACTGCCCTCAGCCCCTCCCAATATACCTTTGACTCTGCCTCTCTGCCCTCATTTTCCCTGATCTGCCCTGTCTGGTGTGGATCCTCTCTTGGAATTCCCATATTTTTAAAAATCTCTGGAAGACACTTAGCATTGTTATGATATACATAGAGTTCTCTGTATTGGTGGTTTTTCTACTTGCTAGACTGTAAGCTCCATGAAGGTAAGGGTCATTTTTCATCTAAACTTATGTAAGCTCATATAAACATCCTAGTAACAACCACAGAGCTCTCCACATAGCTAATGTTTAAGAAATTTTTGTTAAATGAATGAATGGCTGGCTGGCTGGGATACTGCAGGGGGTGGAGGGATGCTAAAGACAGACTGGGGCCTGACAGTGTTGTTGAGGACTCCTCTTAGTGTCACAAATAACAGGAAGCAGACAGTGTGGGGCTGTCTGTTTTGGGGGTCTAGCTCTTAGTACCTCTGTGACTCTGACGTGGCTGTGAGAGCTGAGCTGCGGGCCTGAAAGAGAGGGCTTCTTAGGCTAACAATAGCTCTTTTCTGTCCCCGTCAATAGAGATCATGATACATGCTGGGTTGATGGGACTTGGCCCTACAAAAGCCAGTGTCCAAGAGAATCTCCTCCGGCCGGCGGGCATGGCTCCTGCTCCTGCTCTCTTCGTGACCTGGGGTTAGCCCGGACCCTTTTCCCTGTGCCCTGGATCTGGTTCCCACGGAATCCAACCTGCTCCTCTATTTAGCAGGGCTATCCCCTAATCTCCTTTGTCAGGTTTGATTCAAGCTCTGGACAATGTAGTAGGGGGGAAATATCCAAAAGGGGAGTTGTGGGTAGGCAATAGGGAGGGGAGAGAGAGGTCACCCAGTACCTTTTCTTGGCCCTTGGCTGGAGTGACTGGTGGGCTTTACCTCCTGACAACTTCAGAGACAATGAGTCTGGGAGGACCCTGGGGTTGCTCTCTAAATGGGAGGGGAACAATTTTAAAAGAAAATGCATTATCTCCTTACTTATTTTTTCACTGGGTCATGTAGACTGAGTCAGGATCTTTCTTGCCCTAAACTGAACAAGACAGTGTCTTCTCAAAATCAAAATGACCTAGGTCTCTAAGATGTTAAGGTCTCATAAAGCTGTGGCTCCTCCTTCCAAGTTAGGGAATGTGGATGTAATGTTGAGAGACTGTATAAGAGAGAGGAGGTGGGAGGGAGAGGGAAGGAAGGAAGGAAAGACAAAGACAGGGAGGGAAGGAGTGGGGAGGGAGGGAGGGAGACAGAGAGGAGAGAAAGAGAAGGGGAAGGAGAGAGAAATGGAGTAAGACAAGGAAAGAGAAAGGAAAAGGGGAGGGGGAGAAGGAAAGAGAAACCAAGAGGAGAAAGTCAGAGGGAAAGTAAGAGACAGTGAAAGGAGGGAGAAAAGAGAAAAAGGAGGGGAGGGGAGGGGAGAGGAGAAGAGAGTGTGAGTGAATGTGTGTGAATATAAACCATGTGACTGGCATAGTTAGTAGTCTGGACAATTCTTAAGGCAAAGTCTGCTCTTTCAGAGAAGTTTTTGTTGGGCCAGGGATTGGCTGTTTAGTATAGCCTTAACAGGAGCACAGACAGGCACAAGGGAACAACAGCTCCAACAGAAAGCAATTTTCCCTTTTTTGACCAATTCAGTTCAACTGGATGAATACTTGTTTACAGCTTGTGTGCATTTGCTAGAGCACAAAGGTGAAACAAGGCAAGAGTCCCTGTCCTTGAGGAGCTTACAATCTTAGATTCATTCTGTAACTATTTCTATATTAGGTGAGAGCAGGGCCCAAAGAATGGGGGTCTCTTACCTCAAGGACTGAACTCCCCTGGCAGCCCCTGAGTTCAGAAAACCCAGAAGTCCTGGAGCTGACATCAGAGCTTCATTTCTAGCAGAGACATCAGGGCCCTCCTCACTCCCCCTTGCCTAGCAAATGAGGTCGGGAGCCCATTGTCAGGACCCTAATGCTGTTTTCTTTGCAAAGCATTCAAAGAAAAAAAGGAGAAAGAGACAGAGAACTCCTCCAATGCTAATCTTGTTAGGTTAAACTGTTCTCTAAGCAGATGGAGATAAGGCAAAGGCAGTTTTGTCTTTCCTGGCCAGGGGTTAGGTTTATAGGGCACCGAGGTCAAGCCAGAGACCCAGCAGCACTGGGCTTTGTGTCCCTAAGTGAGTAGAAAAAAATTATGTCCCACATTTAGAGTTAAACCTAAAAGTCACCGAGATAGATGTGAATCTTGGAGAAAAAAATAAAACATGAAGTTATTTTGTGTTTGTAATCATTGGCTCCCCATCACATCGTCCTTGGTCTGGCTTCCTTGGAGAGGATTCAGAGAAATGGGCACCAAGTTCCTGAAACAGAATTATATGAAAGCTACAGAGCTCTTGGCACTCTTGATACTGCCAGGATTTCTGCCCTACAGATCGCCACCTCTCTGCTCCACCATCTGAGAGGCTGAAATGGAAGGTTCTAAGACAGGTGAAAACCAAAAAACATCTCAGCTTATTTGGCGCTTTTGTTCTCTGTGCTCAAAGGGTAGGAAAAAAAAGAGAATTCCTAGGAAACATCACCCTTCAACTGGTGGTCCCACTCTAGGTTCTATTTCACAAAACCTCTCATCCAAGACAGAGTCCACTCAGGGGAAGGGCAAGGTAAGCCAGGTCCTGATAATAATAATTGACATTTCTATAATGCTTTAAAGTGTGCAAAGTGATTTAGATACATTATCTGAACTTCAACCCAATCTGGAGGACTAGTACTACAGGTATGATTAGCATCTCCATTTTACAGATGGGAAAACTAAGTCTCCGTCAGGATTAAGTGACTTGCCCAGAGTCATACAGAAGTATGTGCCTGAGGCAGGATTTAAATCCAGGTCTTCACAATTTCAATCCCAGGGCTATTTATTTATTATACCATAAGTTTATTAAAAAACCCAAAGTTTAGGTTGTTTTCCTAGGTCAATACATGTATATAGTTCAATTTCTCACACCATTTATACCTTTCAAAGTATTGAAACCTGAGGCCCTAAAATAATGTTTAGTCTTCATAGATTTCTTCATGTCAGCTGGCAGAAAGAATGAGATAAAAAAGCAGCCTGAGACATTTTAGAACAGTTTTTTTACTATAAGAGATGAAATAAAACGGACTTTTGGGTTAATCAACCACTTCCAACAAAAATATAAACACTGTGACATCAGGGGTCATGTCTTATAGAAACATGGAATCTTGAAGGTAGAAAAAAGATCTCAGAGGTCACCAAGTCCAACCCACATTTAAGGAGGCACCCCTTCTGCAGCATCTGGGTCATCCAGTCCCCTGAAGACATGCTGCAACATGACACAGAACTTGCCACCTCCTAGAGCTGACCATTTTACTTTTGGACCACTTGAATTCCTAAGAAGTTTTTCCTTACATCAAACTTAAATTTACCTTCTCTCAGGTCCTGCCTGCTCCTTCTCTCTCTGACCTCCCATGCTAAGCATCTAGTCCCTCTTCCATGCTTTACACAAAGAGAGCTTTTGCCCTAGTGTTCAGCACAGAGCTCTCTGCACATGCAGATCAATGAACTGATCAGACAATTCCATTATCCCCTGAGCCCCTTGTGACTCAAGGTTTCTCAGATTTGCTGCTACAATGTTCCAGCCTGAGTCTGATAGAAAAAAGACCAGAATGAAAGACCAGAAATAAAAATTTGTCCTGGACAAGCTGGTGGGTATTCTTAGCACTACCCATGGGGTGGTAGATATGGTAAGCCCAATTTTTAATCATCCTCATTTCCATGGGGTTTTTCTTCTTTCCCTACTTTCTTTTTAACAGAAGAAGGAAATGGCTATTCAAGCTTAAACAATAAACTTTAGAAATTATCTAGTCTATTTTCCTTTAACTTGGGGTACATGTACTTGGTTTAAATTTTTTTAAACCGTATTTCAATATAACTAGTATCCTGATCTATTTTATTTTATGCATTTAAAAATGTTATTCTGAGGAGTCCACAGGCCTCCTTACATTGCTAGATGGTTAAGAACTCCTGGTCTAAATTCTCTCTGCCTAGGTGCTGCTCTGGCCATCCCTAACCCCATCCCCTGGTCAGTGCTGTCTTTGTGAGATGAGCTGGGCAATACAAGGGCTAATCCTTGTGATGTGTGCACCTTTGAGTCTTCCTCTTTCTTATATGTTTGTCTTGCTTTTGAAAATATATAGCTTTGTGGAATGTAATTTCACTGGTACCTATGATTCAAGGAAGTCTGGAAATACAGCATGTGGATCTTATTCCAAGTTTTCTGAAATTTTTTATGCAAGTCTCATGGAGGAAAACTGTACTGTCTCTTTCCAAACTTTCCAAACTGTGGCTGCCATTTGAAAGGAGAAGGGCAGGAGATTGAAATTTTGAACTTTGAAAGCTGGTATAGTTTGTATCATTGCTACTCCTTTTCCCTAAACCCCCTACTCCTTGATCACTCTGTTAATTGTATTTCCAAACTGTCTAGGTAAGTGTGTGCTTCTTTTTTTGTATGGTGTACAGTTTCTGAAGAAAGATGGGGGTAGAGGGAAACAAAGAGAAAGGAAAAAGGAGAGTGGAGGGGATAGAGAGGAGAAGAGGGAGAGGGGAGGGGAGAAGGAACAGGGAGAAAAGAGAAAAAGGAGAGGAGATGGAAGGGGATCAGAGAAGAGAGAAGGGGGGAGGGGAGAAAAGGCAGATATAGACAGCTGGATTCAGAGCTAGCAATGGAGCTAAAGGAAGAAAGATGAGAATGAAAGAGAAGTAGGCAGGGAGGCATCGAATGGAAGCCCTGGGTCCTTCTAGAGAAGGGGGGGGGGGGGGGCCCAGTTCCCAGACCTGGGGAAGCTGAAGGCCAGGCAGGCCTGCCTGCTTGCTTAAGCAGACTGGGCGGCCCTTGGAGGGGGTGAAGTTGGGGGGGGGGAGTGAGTGTGAGAACTTGCTGATTGCTAAGCAGTGTGGGAAAGTGGGAGGATGGGCAGGCAGGCGGGCGGGCGGGCAGGCAGGCAGGCAGGCCGGCGGGCTCACTTTAGTCACAGCAAAGGCAGTGGGAAACAAACAGCCTGAGAGAGCAGGAGTGAGCTGGAGAGAGCCCGCCCAGCCAGGCAGGAAGGCGGGGCTAAGGCTGGGAACTTCTCAGAGTGTGAGTGAGTGTGCATTACGGCACTGAGAGTGACAGGCATTTGAAAAGGGGGTTCTCAGATTCGAGTGATTAAGCTAGATTCAAAAGGAAGCACTTGATTTGCCCCCCAGTGACTGAAACACCTCTCTCCTTTGGGATCCCTGGGCTCCACACACTGGGTGGGGGCTGCCTTCAGCCTGTCTACCTGGGATGGGAGTTGGTTGCAACACCGTTTTTTTCTCTTGAAAGTGAGACACTGCACTGTGCCAAGGGGTGAGCCTGCGGGAGGGATGACGTGGTACCACCCCCCCACCCCTGGGGTGCCAGCCCATCCCTGGCACTGAATCATGGCCAGACAGTGACATCTACCCGAAGATGGCCAGAGGGAAGCAGGGAAGCAGGGAAAGCAAGCTGGCTGACAGGTCAGGGCTATGCCAGTTTAAATCTCCTCCCTTGAGTGAGGCTGGAGGTGCCAAGTGCTGTTTGCTTCCCAGGCCTCCAAGGGACCAGAGAATGCCTTTTCTTTAGGTCTGGTTAAGGCCTGTATCATATTGCCAGGACGGGGGGGAAGGGCGGGGGGGGGGTCAGCACCCCTGGAAATGTGTGAGACAAGCAATAGAAGCTAATCTTTTGGAAGATGAGGAAAAGAAAGAGATTTGGGCTCAGGGCTAGGTAGCTTGCCCTTTTTCCTGGTACCTTGACTCTAGGGAGGGCGGGGCAAAGATTTTTCCAGGAAGATTGTCCTAACTAGGAGGGATAACTCTGAGGGAAAGAAAAAGGGCTGCTGAGACGATGATCAACTTTTCGACCAGACAATCAACTTCATGAAAGCTGGCCCCTTAGGGGAAGAATAGCATGTTAGTTCTTCAGGAAAGGATTTCAGTTCAGACAGTAGTCTAAGAAGATCTTCTGACTTGGGGCATAGCCCATTGGCCAGTTCTGCACCCCTGCAAATAAGACATGGGCTCAGACCAAGTGGTACTGAATGAAGCTGAAGAGAGAGAGGAAATGGCATTCAGGGTCCAGTGCAGATGGGGAAGTTCTGCACACTTAGCCTAGCCCAACCTTCCTCCTCCTCCTGTGTGTGTGTGTGTGACAGAGATAGAGAGAGATAGAGAAAGGGAGACAAAGAGAGGGAGACAGGGAGGGGGCAGAGGGGGCGTGGAAATGTTGCCTGCTGTCTGTCCCAGGGGCCAGGCCTCACACAGAGTGTCTAGGTTGGGGCCTCACATGCTAAATGGCCAAAGACAGGCTGTCTTTGGGGACTGGGGCCATGAGTATGTAGAAAATAGCCCAAGGTGATACTGAAGAAAAAGTAGCTTCCTTTGAAAATAAAGATAGCAGGGCCCAACCAGGCAGGCACTCCAGCAAACCCTCAGACAATGCCCAATGTTTCTGAAACTCCCTATTTTTAGGATGGCATCTTTGTGCACTAGGTAGACAGAGGGACTTGCTAGGTTTACCAAGATACTGCAGGCTTTGCCCTGTACTTGTCATAATCAGGCCACATTTTCTCTAAGAGAGTTCATTCCCTACTAGTAGCCATTCTTAACTGTTTCTGTGTCATAGACTCCCTTAGCAGCGTGGGCCTATGGCCTATGGCCCCATTCTCAGAATAATGCCTTTAAATGCATAAAATAAAATACGTAAGACTACATAGGAAATCAACTGTGTTGAAATAAATTATGAAAGTTGTTTTAAGGTTTGCAGAGCACTTTAATATATATTATCTTATTTGATCCTCACAACAACACTGTGAGGTGGGTGCTATTATTATCCTCATTTTATGGATGAAGAAACTGAGGCCAAGAAGATAAATGACTTGCCTAAGGTCACATTGCTGGTAAGAGGGTCTGAGGAAGGATTTGGGCTCAGGTCTTCCTGACTCCAAATCTGGAGCTGTCTCCACTACACAAAATTATAAAAATATATTTTTTTAAAAGTTCACAGACCCCAAGTCAAGAACCCTTGCTTATGACAGACAAATAAATGCCACATTGGTCCATTCATCTATATTACGGAGTTTAGCCTCTATATGTCAGTGCAGATTTGAGCCTCCAAGTTTATAGGTCAGGAAGGGGTTTACTAGCCCAAAGAATTTTTATAAGGTCCAGGGATGAAGGTTTGCAGGGTGAGTTAGGCACTTGTGGGGGTGGGGTGGTGGCAGGTGACATTTCAAATACTAAACCTGAAATACCCTTAAACTGGCAGGCCAGGTCCTTGACAACTGTCTGCCCATCTCTGCCCCTTCCTCTACTGCTGAGATCCTCAGTCTTATGCTTTTTGTGCTAGAGGCTCACTGTCTAAATAAAGTCCCAGCCCTTTACCATGCCTGACAAGTGAGGGGTTTGGGGGCGATGGTGGTGGGGTGGGTGTATGTGTGTGAAATTCACACCTAAATATTTCAGAATATTGTTTAGTCACCACCTGGTGGTGTTTGTTTCTTAGACTAAGAGGCTGAGAGGTGATAGCAGCAAAACTGTCCAGAGCTCAGAAAGGGGACATAAGGTTAAAATCACTGAACTCAGCAAGCCCTGCTGTGACTCTTCTTGGAGAAGGGATCCAGATGTGACATCCTGTAGCACACAGAACATTACAGATGCCCAATAAAGTCTTCTAAAGGAACAGCTTAAACCAGTGATGGAGGGGGCCCAAATAAGAGGAAAGGTAGTGGTGGAGAAGGAGACCGTTTTTTGCTCTGATTTGATGATGGGGGTTCACATCCTATCTCAAATGCTCACTAGCTGTGTGATTTAAGCAAGCCCCTTAACCTCTCTCTGCCTTAGCTCCCTCAACTGGAAAATGAAGGGGTTGGGTTCTATTGTCTCTAAGATCTTTTAGCATTAAATCAATGATCCTAACTTAATACTCTGGTGCCTCTTTGTGGCATGAATGCGACCTTGGCTTCTTGAAGTATATGCTGGGGGGAAGAGATCCTGGCAGGTCCCATCAAGTTGGGAAGGCTTCCAGTACAGTATAAACTTGGTTATATTTATCATCCGAGCACGAGCTCAGCTAGATTCAAAGAGACTCATCAAAGGTTGACCACAGGATGATGAATTTTTTGGCCACAGAAACTCACAAAGACCGCCTACTAAGGAACAACAAGTTGTGGTCTGTGCTGTCAGAGGAAGTACCCAGCAACTAAGAAATCACAGATTCTTGAAACGTTGAATACAGGGTGCCAGTGATACGGAGGAGAGCAAGGTTTCTCACCCTTAGAGCTAAGAGATCATTTGAAAGGGCACCAGGGTGCAGGGTGGGAAGGAAAAAGAGAGAACAGAATGAGATGGAGGAGTTTCACCAAGGAGGTGGGAGCGAGAAGCACTGCTAGCTAGGTGTCAGTGGGCTGGACTGGGTGAAATCAAACAGTTGGGAAGTGAATTCTCTGGAGCTGGCAACGTGAGAAAAGCTGCCCTCTCCATTGGTGGGTATCTCCACCACTGTGACGAAGGAGAAGACAGCCTAGAAGGCCAGGAAGGGGTACAGCTTTAGCAGTGCTATGCAACAGGTACCAGACAGAGGAGGTAGAGGAAGTATTCTGAAAGCAGCCTTGTCCATCCTGCCCCCCTGCCTCTGCCCATACCTCGAGTCCACAAGTGTGATAGGAGAGTGTTCATTCTGCACAAATCTTTTACCAATATTTTAACATTTCACATTTATATCTTACTTTAAGAATTATGAAGCACTTTCCTCCTAAAAGGTAAGTAGCAGATTTCTAGGCTCAGGGAGATGCAGTGATTTGCCCTGTCACGACAGCCAGGATTTGAACTCAGGTCTTCTGACTTCAAGTTCAGAACCTTTCGATACTTGCACTCTACAATCCTCTGCCTTTCTGTTTTACATGGTTCCAGACCAGAGAACTCTCTGACAAGATGATCATGAAGCAGCTGGGAGCCTCTGGAGGATTCTTGTTGTTCTGACTGACAGGGCTCCAGGAATAGAGGGCTCCCAGTAATGCAACTGGGATAGTATAATAATGTGCTAGCCTGGGATGGGCCACTTCTGGTAAGTCCCTGAAGAAACACCATGTTTACCTTTAACAAACAAAGTCTCTCTACCTTTTCTGGTGCCTTGAAAAAGACAGACATTATTGTCTTAGTAAATTTATTATTTTCCTCACTTGCCTATGTTTTCCCAGCCTGGAAAGCAGAAGTGGTGCCTGAGAACCAAACCAGACTAGACATCAAGCCTTAGACCAGAGGGAAGGTCACCTGCTCCAGCCTTTTCCCACCAAAACCCCAAAAGGGGAATCGAGTCTGTGTACTTCCTGGACCACTTGAAAAGCATGGCTGGGGTCAAGAAAGAGGGATTTTGGGGTATGAATGAGAGGCCATTCCTTCTTTGACCTCACAAAGCATGTTGCTTTCCTCTTTCTAATGTCTGTGACAATTTTGTATTATAGTTCTCTTAATGTATCTTATCCAGACAATTGGTTTCATTAGGAAAGGGCTCTATGTCTCATCTGATTTCTATCTATCCCTAACCTAATCCAGTGCTCTATACAAATGGGCCCTTAATAAACATAGACTTGAAATTAAACTGAATGTTACCCCTCAACAATTTTTTTCAGGACTCCAAAGCCCCTTGGCTTTCCACCCATGGGAAGGTTGCTTAGGTTGGTTCATATTCCACTCCACAGTATTCAAGGATCTTCAGGGTCTGCTCTTCCCCACCTATCCAGCCTTTTTGATAACCTAGGAATTGCCATCCTTTCTGCCTATCCAAATCTTACCCATTGTTCAAGGCCCAATTCTAGTTCTACCCCTCTAAGAGGTCTGCCAAGGCCATTTCTGTTCAGAGACATCTTGCCCTGACCAGGGCACATAGTATTTATGGTTCAAAATACTAATCTAGCACTTATTTTAGGGCTGCTGGGTGGTACAGTGGATAGAGGATCAGGCCTGGCTACAGTGAGGAAGACCCGAATTCAAATCCAGCCTCAGACACTTACTAGCTGTGTGATTCTGGGCAAGTCACTTAACCCTGCTTGCCCCAGTTTCCCCATCTGTACAATGAGCTGGAGAAGGAGAAGGCAAACCACTCCAGTGTCTCTGTCCAGAAAATCCCACATGGGTTCACAAAGAGTCAGATATGACTAAAAAACAAGTAAACAACAAGAGGCACTTATTTACTGTCTTGTGACTTTTCTTCATTGTTGATAAACATTCTAGGTTCTCCTTTCTTCCTTATACAGACTGTGAACTCCTTGAAGGCAGAGACCCAACATTTTACTTGTCTGTGACTTCTCAGTGGTATGTGCACACCGGGAACTTGATATTTCTGGAATGAGTTAGGAAACTTGAGTATTACCCTTAAGGAAACAATTACTTTGAAAAGGGGAGAATAATCAGCTCTATCCCATACATAGCCCCTGGTGTCTCATTCTTGTTTGTGTTACTGTTAATCTTCAACCCCTGCGCCTTTAATCCTCTGTGCTCAACTCCTGCCATCAGATTAATCATTTTAAAACACTCATCTTTTCACTCTCCTGCCCGGGGCATCCACTCTAACCCTCAGCCTTCTATCTAAGGCTATTCAGAATCGGAGGCTCTTGGCCTTCCAGATGTCCTAGGAATCTACCCTGTTCACTCTTACCCATGGGCCACTGACCAATTAATCCCCTTTACTGCCATTGTTCTTCCCTTTCTGTCTACATATGCCCTACACATCCTTCAAAGCCCAACTCAACTCTCACCTCTAGTGTCCAGGGGTTCTCAAAGCAAGAATCAAACAAGTGTCTATAAGCCACGTTTTGTTTGCTGTTCTATGTGTGTCTGCTTTCTCCAAATAAACTTCAAGTTCTATCTTTTTCTTATCATAAGATCACAAATCCAGAGCTGGAGGGGGCCTTGGAGACCATCACATCCAACTACCCTAATTTTACAAATGAGCAAACCAACACACAAAGCAGTCTTAATTTGACTTGCCCGAGGTCATACAGCAAGTATTTGAGGGAGGATTTGAACCTGACTCTTTCTTGCTCTAATGTCAAAAGTCTATCCACTATACCATGCTGTTTCCTGGCAAAAGAAATAGTGGAAAATAGTTGTTCAATAAATATTTTTTGTATTGAATAAAACTGAATCAGGGTGAAATGAAAATCCCTTCAACCCCATTCTCCCAAGGTCTCAGGTCCCCAGACTTTCTTTCACTGCACAAATACCAGTCCACAATTTCTCTCCATAACCTACTAGAGTCCCAATACCCTCTTCCTTTTCCATTCCTTCCCTGTCTTGGTCTGAGATCTAGCAAGGTTGCCCAGGCCTAATTCCCCATTCTGGGCTTTGGTGGAGCTCGGCCTCCACCCTGGTTCTCAGGCACCACTTCTGCTTTCTGAGCTGGGAAAATGTACCAAGAGAAAAATAATAAATTTAAGAAGACGACAGTTTCCATCTTTCCCAAAGGTAGAAAATAAACTCATTGTTTGGCTTTCTGGCAATCCTGATGATGATTTAAATATGCCAACCTGTCCACCCCACCCTTTCTAAACAGAGAGAAACCAGTAGGCTGGTCGCTCCCTCTAAACCCCCTTCTTCCCCTCCCAGACTGCCTGCTTTGGGGACAGACAGATAAGGCAAGGAAGCTCCACTGGGGTCTGCAGGGTCCCTTAATAAGGGATGTGATATGAGATGGTGATTTTTTTTGGACAGATAATGGGCATCAGACTTTGTAGACTAGTATCTGCAGTGCCTTTAGCTAGTAACAGAGAATGTCAGGATGCATGATTGTGTATCTTCTGGGCAGATTTTAGACTATAGACAGAACATTGGTGCCTGTGGTGTTCCTTACTAACAGAGACTGTCAAGGTTTAATCTGGTGAATTTCTTGGGTAGATTACAGGATCATAGATGGGGAACTGTGAGAAGTAGGGCTCTGGGTTGAATGGATTGGCTTCCTGCTCTGGAAGCTATAAAAAAACCCCAGAGATTATTTAATTGAGAAGAAAGTGCTGAATAAGGCAGTTGAGGTCTTCTCTGAGATGAATTCTCCACCTCTTTCTATAGATAAATATCTCACTTAATTCTGGGAGTCAGTTTATGAAATATGACCTCAGGATGCCCCAATGAAATTCACATCTAACCCTTCTAACTTGCTCTAGTCCCCACCAATTCTCTTTCCTTTCACTGGAAGGATAAAAAACCACTGCTTGGCCTCAGCAGCACCCCCACCCAGGCAGGGTAGAAAAGTAGGTGCTGTGGGTAGCAGAAAACCTTTTGGCCTTACTTCATCAGTCAGTAAAATGGGAAAACAATAATCCACTTGGCTGGGTATTTCTAGGGATATTCAGAGATAGAAAAAAAAGCAGTTCATCAGATACTCAAAGACATGGTAATGCTCAGATTCTGGAAAATAACAGGCAGCATCAGTTTGACAACCCTAGAAAACATTTAAACCAGTCCACACAGCTGTATCTTCTCCAAGGATCTATGTGACTAAGGAATACCACTGGTTGCTGGCCAGATGTTTTCTCTGGGGCTTTGGTATAGTAGAAAGAATGATGGATCTGGCATCAAGACCTGGGTTTGAATATTGGTCACCTGTGTGACCCTGGTAAGTCACAACTTCTGTGGACCTTAGCTTCTACCTTTATAAAATGGGGGAGTTAGTACAGATGACCACTAAGTTTCCTTCTAGCTTTAAAACTATGATCTATGACCCCACTAGTCAGATTCAGGGCCTGCTCCATATGACTGGGTCTTTATTTTGTGACCTTACTGTTCATGGGCAAGCCGGGGGGAACTAATTTAATTGACTGCAAGCTCAAAATGAGTCAACAGAGTGACTTAAAAAACCTGAAATGATCTTGGATTGCATGAAGTCCCCCGGTGCTCAGAATTCGGAAGGTGATATTCCTTTTGGACTTGGCTTGGTCAGACTGTCCTGGGTGCTTCATTTAGGGCAGGCACTGATCCTCTAGCACATGTCCAGAGAAAGCTGACCAGTATGGAGAGGGGGCCTGAAGCTATGCCATATAAGGATTAGCTGAAGGAACTTGGGACACTTAGCCTGGAGAGGCAAGATAAGACTTAGGGGGAAGAGTGCAGAAGAAATGCCTTAAAATAACTGAAGGGTCATCACCTGGAGCAAGAAATAGAAGCATTCTGTGTGGCCCCAGAGAGAGACCTAGGATTAGTGGGTAGGTATTACAGCGAGTTAGATTTCAGCTCAGTATAAGGAAGTTCCCTCCCACCCCCCAAACAACTAAGAGATGTCCAAAAGTAAAATGGATTGCTCAGCAGTTGGTGATTTTTCTATCACTTGACACATAGGGAGAGACTGAACCAGGGAGAAGATTGAATGCTACAACGGCAGAATAAATATCAGAAAGGATTACAGCCTATAAACCTTTCGGGTAAATTGCATGAGGAAGGTTTAAATTTGGTGTACAGGTTTGTGATAACCAGGGTCATGTTATCTCCCATTATTCAAAGCCCTTTGGGTCATCGCTGTTTCTGTTGAGACCATGATTTGGACTTGAGGGATGAATATAGAATAATAGCTAGCATTTATATAGGTTTACGAAGTCCTTTGCAAATATTAATTCATCTTATCCTCACAGTTACCTCAATGATGTAGATGTTATTATTTGGGCATTTTATAGATGAGGAAACTAGGGCAGGCAGGCTGAGCGATTTGCCCAGGTAGGGATTGTTTGAGGCTATTTGAACTGAGCTCTTTCTGATTCTATGCGCAATGCTTTTTCTACCACAGTGTCTGAAAGTCAACCCCAAGCTGGCATCTTCTACCCAAGGAGGCCCTATACTGAATCAAGGGCATGGGCAAGTGTTAGTTTGCAGAGCTTACCCAGCTTAGCTCAGGTATCTTAAGACTAAAATCCAGCCTAGGTTTTATCAACAGCCTTTCACCAAAAGCTGGGTCACGGGTATAAGAACAGAAGTTACCAAAGGTCTGGCCCACTGATTTACCCTGGACTATTCTACTGATATTCTACACTTAACCTTTTATCATGGTTTGCTCTGACATTCCCCTCTCCTATCCAGTCTGTCTCCTTCATCTTCAGGTCCCTGTAGCTTGTCATGCACATGACTAATCAGGGATTCTGACAGTCAGCCTTTTCAGAGACCCTCCACAATCTGCTACTTCCTTTCCTCTCAGAGAGATCCCAGACGATGTCTAACATAGCCAGCAGGTCCTATGCTTCCGCAGGGCCAATAAAACAGACAAATCTAATCTTATAGCAGCAGAAAATTGAATCCCAGCCACTATCAAGGAGCTGCCTGTTCTGGGGAGCTTGTCAAGACCACTGTGTTATCTTGATACACAGCTGACACAGGAAGTGAAGTTGGCTTGATTCTAATGAGCAGATTCTAGGCCATGGGTTTTCTGCATCATAATTTGAAGCTACTCAGATGTGGAAGTCATATTTTAAGAAGGACACTGACAAAGTGAAGCTCCCTCAGAGGAGGGAAAGGAGATTGGCAAGAAGCCTGGCAAACAGATTCCTGGTCACTAGAGGTGCTCATGGAGATACTGACCATCTATCAAGGGTGCTGAAGAGTCAACTCTTGCCCTGGGTAGGAGGACCAGATAACAGAGTGTTATCTGAAGACCCTTCTGGCTCCAAGCATGTGGTTCTTTTTTTTTTTTTCATTTTTCAAATGCTTTATTAACTTCTAATTTACATCATTCATTTCCGCTAGATTTTGAGTTACAAATTTTTTCCCCGTTTTTCCCCTACCCACCGCTCCAAAATAGCAGTCCCACAGGATATCCCTTCCTCCAATATGCTCTCTCCCATATCTTCTCCCATACACCCTTTGACTTTTCCAGTAGGGCATGGTGGATCTCTATGCCCCAGTGCCTGTATATCTTATTTCCCAATTACATGTAAAATAGTTTTAATAATAATAATATATATTTTTTTAAACATTTGATTTTAAAACTTTGAATTCCAGATTCATTCCCTTCCTCCCTTGTCAACCACCCTTACTGGGAAGATAAGCAGTTCAGTATAGGTTGTATATGGGTAGCTAATGCAAAATATTAACATAGTAGATATATTGTAAAAGACTGACTATATTTCCCTCCCTCCTATCCCACCTCCCCCTTGTTCTATTCTCTACTTTGATCCCGTCCCTTTTCAAAAGTGGGTGCTTCCAACTTCCCTCCCCCTCAGCCTGCCCTCCCTTCCATCATCCCCCCTCTCATCCCCTTCCCCCCTACTCTCCTGTAGGGTGAGATACCCTATTTAGTGTGTCATTCCCTCCCCGAGCCAAATTCAATGAGAATAAGGTTGACCCATTTCCTTTTACCTTCCTATTCTTCCCCTCCATTGTAACTATTTTGCCTTGCCTCTTCCGTATGTGATAGTTTACCCCATTCTGTCTCTCCTCATCTCCTCTCATTATATTCTTCTCTCACCTCTCAATTTCACCTTTTAAGTATCATCCCTTCCTATTAAATTGGTCCTGAGCCCTCTATCTATGTATACCTATAAACATATATATATACATATTCACATATGTATTCATATGCCCGTATACCCTACTATATAGACATACATATTTCTATTTCCTTCAACTACTGAGAAAAGTTTCATAAGTTACAATTATTGTTTTTCCATGTAGAAATGTTAATAGTTCAACTTTGATCAGTTCCTTATGATTTCTTTTCCCTGTTTACCTTCTCAAGCTTCTCTTGCTTCTTGTATCTGAATGTCAAATTTTCTATTCAACTCTGGTTTTTTCATCAAGAATGCTTGAAAGTCCTCTATTCCACTGAATAACCATATTTTCCCCTGAAACATGATACTCAGTTTTGCTGGGTAGGTGATTCTTGGTTTTAATCCCAGCTCCTTTGACCTCTGGAATATCATATTCCAAGTTCTTCAATCCCTCAGTGTAGAAGCTGCAGTTCCTGGGTTATCCTGATTGTGTTTCCACAATATTCAAATTGTTTCTTCCTGGCTGCTTGTAATATTCTCTCCTTGATCTGGGAATTCGGAACCTGACTATAATATTCCTAGGAGCTTTCTTTTTGGGATCTTTTTCAGGAGGTGATTGGTGGATTCTTTCAACCTCTATTTTGCCCTCTGGTTCTAGAACATCAGGGCAGTTTTCCTTGAGAATTTCTTGGAGGATGATTTCTAGGTTCTTTCTTTGATCATGGCTTTCAGGTAGTCCAATAATTTTTAAATTCTCTCTCCTGGATCTATTTTCCAGGTCAGTGGTTTTTCCAATGAGATATTTCACATTGCCTTCTATTCTTTCATTTGTTTGGATCTATTTAACAGCATCATGATTTCTCATAAAGTCATTAGCTTCCATGTGCTCCAATCTAATTCTGAAGGAATGATTCTCTTCAGTGAGCTTTTGAGATTCTTTTTCCATCTGGCAAATTTGGCTTTTTAAGGCATTCTTCTCCTCATTGCCTTTTTTAAGCCTCTTTTGCCATTTGAGTTAGTCTATTTTTTAAGGTGTTATTTTGCTCAGTCAGGCTGGAGTTCTGACTTCACTCTCTTCCTCCTGTTCCGTGCTTTGATCCTTTTTGTCCCCCAAAATAGGAGTCTAATGTTGGATTGCCTTGCTTGGTTTTCTTCCTTTGCTTGCTCATTTTGCCTCTTAATTACTTGACTTTTGGGCTTTTTGCCACAGTAGGACTCTGCTAACAGACAGGGGAGCTTTGTACCAAATTCTGGGGTTTTCTCAGCTGCTGGAGGTATTAGTTGGGTGCCCTCTTTGAAGCCTCCACACGCTTTGGCAAGCTGGTTGCACACCCCAGGACCTCCACCCTAGACTGCAATCCAGATCCAAGCAGGTTAAAGCAAGAGCGATTACCCCTCAGACTGGTTGCTTGGTCCCCCTACACTCTGCAGGCCAAGACCTGAAGCTGCCTCGTGGTGGCAGCTGTGTCGCAGCCTTCAGCATCTTCTCCCTCAAGGGGATAAAGGCCGGAAGCACTCCCAACTACTGGATCCCAAAGTTCACACTGCACTGACATCTTACTTTGTCCTTCACATCTATATGTTGATAATTCTGGAAACAGCCACAGCTGCTGGTGATCTAGAGTCCCTCCAGCCAGTGGCTGGTCAGGCCCACCCTGGGGCAAAAACCTCTGGCGTGCGGGGCTGGGGTTGGCTCCCAGAGAGCTGTGCTGGCCAATTCCTGCTGGCCTGCTGGGCTGTCCTCAGTGGGAGGTTAGCTTCCCTGTGTCATTCTGTGGGTTCTGTAGCTCCAAAGTTTGTTTAGAGTCCCCTTTAACATGAATTGGAGGTGGTGGGAGCTGGAGCTGCGCCAAGGTCCTGTTTCTACTCTGCCATCTTGACTCGGGAAAAGTTTTAAGATGCCATAATGAGGCAGCTATGCAGGGTCTTCCCTCAGTACAAGCATCCTCTTGATCACTGCCCAGCATGACTGAAGAGGAAAGGCTCAGATCTTTAATAGGCTGGAATTTTAAAGATATTCCCAAGGGTCTGAGTAGTTGGTTCCCTTCTAGTTATAAGAAAATAGGATTTGCCAGATCATAGAACCTGAAAATACCTCCTTTTACTTTAGATATAGTCTATTCATTTGAGCATTGTCTGGTAAGGAAGAACTGGTGCTGTCTGTATAAGTAGCAAGATCAGTTCTCACTGAAGTCAAGGTTTTCTATGATTTAGAAGTGAAGGACCAATAAGTCGGGGAACAAAGAAGCTGGTGGTGCAGTGGATAGAGTGCTGGGAGTGGAGTGAAAAAGATCTGAGTTCAAATCTGTCCTCAGACACTTATGCGTGACCCTGGACAAGTCACTTAATCTCTGTTTATCTCAGTTTTCTGAACTGCAAAATGGGGACAATAGTAGCACTCACCTCACAAGCCTGGCTCATAGTAGGTACTTTATAAATGTTTATTCCCTTCTCTTCCTCTGACTGTCCTCTCTGCCTCAAGTTTCCTCTTACTCCAGTCCATCCTCCACTCAGTGGTGAAACTTATTTGTCAGCATAGGTCTGACCATGTCATCCTCTCTCCCCTCCTATTTCATAAATACCAATGGCTCTCTAATACCCACCTCTAGGATCAAATATAAAATCCTAGGTTTGGCTTTTAAAGCTCTTTATACCTCCCTAATCTCCTTATGCCTTAGCTCCTTCTTCTTACTCTGACCTCCCTGCTGTGTGCAAATCTTCTATTCCATCTCCTGACTCCAGGCATTTTGTACCCATTGGTTCTCCTTGAGAACAAAGGATGAATAACAACCACAGGATGAAGGAGTTACAGTCAAAAAAAGATCATGTTTCCTATAGCTTAAGAGAGAAGGATAAGGGAATTGCCATTTAAGGAGATGGGACACAAGAGGTAAATAGTGGCTTTGTTTCTCCTGTTTTGGTGACTGTTACTTCTGATCCTGAGGACTATTAAAAAAGCTAGATTGCTGAAACACTTTACCAGGCAAAAGCTTGGAGTTGTCTATGGATGTCTGTGTTACGTATGTGCTTGTCAAGCTTAGTCCAAATCTCACCCGGTGATGGGGCTGCCAGCATCTGGCAGCTTCTAATCTAGAAATGCCTTCTGGGCATTCAGAACTACACTGGTGCTGGGCACAATGCAAGGTACTGATCTGACCTTCCACAGAGCAGGCCTCCAGAATGTTTCTCCTAGCATTACCTAGGTAGAAACCTGTACTTCATGTTGGTGCTCTAGAACTAGTGTTTCCAGAGTACTTCCAGGACCTGCCCAGGTTCCTATAGTATCTTCCTAGAGTTGGAGGTACACATAAAGACATGAAGTGGGGACAAGAAGGACTAGGGTAGAGGTTGCGAAGAATGAAAAAGTCTTTGAGTAAAGGTTGGATGACTTTTTGGAGAATGTTGTAGACAGGATTAATCATCTGAGAAGGGGTTGGGTTGAACAACTTCTGAGGAACCTTCCAATTTACAAGGAGTCATTGCTATTCTGATTCTAGGGATCCAGGGAAAATGACTACTCAAAGGAGGATTCAGAGTTTGTTAAATCCCACCCGAAATGGGTCAAATAAGCCATTTTTCCACTCATTCT
Organism: Petaurus breviceps papuanus; assembly: GCF_028583685.1. Taxonomy (NCBI): domain Eukaryota; kingdom Metazoa; phylum Chordata; class Mammalia; order Diprotodontia; family Petauridae; genus Petaurus; species Petaurus breviceps. The sequence continues at coordinate 27,660,029 of NW_027187360.1, forward strand.
ACCTATATTTATTTGTATATATGTCCACATCCCCCCAAGGAGACTGAAAGGATGGTGTCAAGTTTCAACTTTTTTATCCTTAGCACAGAACTGTGAATATAGGAAGCTCTTGATAAATGTTTGCTCAAATGAACTGTATTGAAAGAATGGCCTCCCAGAGTAAGAATGTCAGTGCTTGGGTTCTAGCCACTGCAGAGTGTTTAGTAAAAGTCTCTAGAAGAGGTGCAGGGCACAAGGATACTTCCTGGCTGGGAGTAATTGCCCCAAGATAGCCCACCCAAAAGAAGGAGGCTCCCTGCAGAGGCCACTACAGTCTAAGAATGGAATGGAAGAGGTCTGAGAGACATCAACCAAAAAAACAAAAATGAGAGCAGCAGTCAGCACTGTTATTTGAATTGCCTCCTGGCTTTGGCCCAAGAAATGAGCCTTCCTTCTCCAGGTTCTGATTGAGAGCTGGAGGTTGGGCTGAGGGAAGGAAGGGAGAAGGCCTGGTGCAGTGGGGAGGCAGGTTGCTCCTGCTAAGGCACATATGGTCCCAGATTACCCCCATGGGAAGGGGAGGGGATCAGGCTCTTGGGGCAAAACAACAATGCCCAGAAATGGAAGGGACCTTATTGTAAGCCTCCTCCCTCCCCCCACCATCGTCCTAGCCCAGGAATCACACACCTCATGGATTTAGCAAATTCCTACAAACAGAGAACTCATGTCACAGGATGAGATGGAGAGGACCAGATGGAGGCTAATTGAGGAAAGGGGGGGGAGAGGCTGCATCTTGGTACAAACAGGAAAGCAGGGGCCAACCTCCCTTAGCACCTCCTCATATTAATGACCCTTAGCACTACTTCTGTTCCCACCTTCCCTAAAGGTAATTGTTAAGAATTCAGTGGGAATCAAAAGGTCCATCAGTCAGTAGCAGCCCAGTCCAGCCTGCCTTCTCTTGTTCCCATAGTCTACAGGGTTACTAGGGCCTAATTCTGTCGACATTTATCAGGAGCCTATCATAGAAGACCTAGTGAAGGATAATCATGATAATCACTCATATTTTATATAGCATGTGAAATCCTTACAGCAGCCTTGTGAGGTAGATAGTGAAAGAAGTTATCCCCATTTCATAGATAAGAAAACTGAGGTTCAGAATGACTTACCTATAGTCAACCAGCTAAATATTAGTGCTGGTCAACTCCCTTTTGACTACATAATGTTCTTCCCATTATAATACACTCACTGCCTCTCTTAAAAAAATGAATGAGGGACTCATTGCCTTTCTTACAAAGATGAATGAGTGTAAATAAGATAGAATCCCTGCCCAGACAAATCAGGAACTTGAAGTCTGGTAGGGGAGATAAGATATATACACATATAACTTAACACAAAGCAAATAATAATACTCGTAACTCAGATTTATAGGGTGTAGAGTAGTTTCCTCTGGACAACTCTACTGTAGGGTACCAAGTCTGAATATTATTAACTCTGTTTTATGGAAGAGGAAACCAAGGCATGAAGGGGTCTAGGCCAGAGAAGAGCTCAAACTCCCTGCTTCTGCCTCTAATATTGGGACTCCTTCCCCACTCTGAATGCTGCCTTCCACATTTTGCAGTATGTGATAAATGCAGTCAAGAAAGGGCCAAACAGTGGCACTTTAGAGGCTAATGTGCTGGGTCTCAGAGGAATGCGCTTAAGTTCTGGGTGCAAAAGGAGAAGCTGGTGTGGCCTGAAAGCTCATTTTAGGCTCTATCGGTTCTGTAAGGTACCAAACAGCCCATTCTCCTGGAAGGGCTAAGGATTGGGTGGAGGAGCCTAATGCTCCCAAGTAAAGAAACCAAGCACTGACCAGACTCCCAGGGGGAGTTCAAGAGAGTGAGTTTTCAGATTTTAACGGCTCTTCCTTGCTTTGGTCAGCTAAAATCAGGCCACTGCTGGGGTTTACAGTGAACGGGAGCAGCTTGCTTGGAGCCCCCTTTCCTCTAGCAGGTGATGCCATGGTAATTAGAGAAGGCCCAGTGTCCAACGCTGAGGGTGGCAAGATGCCCAGCTTCTAGGAGCCCTTTTCAAAGGCTTAACACTTTGTGGGCTTTCCAGTCAGGCTTATTCAAAGGCAAAGACTCAGACTTGGCTGTTCAAAACCAGAAAGGGGACTGCAACATTATTGTGACTGATTCTCAGGATCCTTGCCTGCCAGCACTCTCTCAATCAGGGTTGCAGGGATCTGTTAGAACGCTGGGCATGCATGTCCTGAGTGGAGAGCTGGGGCATCTTGCAAACACCCATCCCTATCAGGCCTGATGGGAATGAGTCTTTGCCTACTGAAGAGGAAAAGGGGGTCACTAAAGGACAGAGAAGACTTAGAAAAAAAGGCTCCTTAGCAAACAGTTTTCAACAGACTATGTAGGCCCGGCCCAAGTGACAACTGTGCTAGGATCCAAGTGCAGTAAGACTTTCTCCTGTCTGGATCCTGACAGGTCTCTTCCAGTTCAAGGACTCTGGAACTTGTCAGGAAGGAAGTACTTAAGGAGAGTGACCATTCTGGTCCTTGCCCTTGGGGAACTCACAGTTTTAAATGGGGAGATGACACACACAGGGAAAGATAGATAAGGGAACAGCAGAGTCCAGTGTATAATTAAGGGAGAGCCAGTGTGGTTGGTTCAGAGATCAGAAAAGGAAAGAGCAGTGTGAACTAGGCAGGGGGAAGCCAGAGAAAGCTCGGGGAGCTGGGCTGGATCTTATAGCTTTTTTTTTTTTTTTTTTTTTTTGCTGTTTGGAGGGGGTAAGACAGGGCAATTAGGGTTAAGTGACTTGCCCAAGATCACATGGCTAGTAAATATTAAGTGTCTGAGGCCAGATTTGAACTCAGGTCCTCCTGACTCCAGGGTACTCTATTCACTGTGCCACCTACCCACCCCGACCTTAAAGCTTTTTTTTTTTTAATTTAATATAAATTTAATTGTGGATCTTAATGAGGGCCTGGCAGTCTGAATGCAGCCTCAAATCAGACAGCCCCGACCTTAAAGCTTTAATAGAATTTAGAAAGAGAGGAGAGGATAGGGCATTGCAGAAAAGAACATTTTAAAATTTGTTAGAAGTGGTAATGAGCATGGCAGGTGGTGGGGATAGCCAGGAGAACAGCTTGGTGGGGGCAGAGGGTGCATATGGGAGAGCAGAAGATTAATGCTAAGGGTGATAGCTTGTGAAACATAGAATGTTAAAACTGGAAGGGACCTAGATAGAGAATCTACAACCTCTGAATTTTACAAATGGGGAGAATGAAGCCACCAAAGATAAAAGGACTTGTCCCAAATCATTGCAAATTAGTAGCAGAGCTACTAATCCTTGACTCCTCAGTTGTTTTTTTTATATATATATATACCACATGTGGTCAGTAGATCTGTTCTGGCTGGATAAAGCAATCTGCAGCATGTAGCTAAGTAGCTCTGAAGTAGGTGAGGGGTAAGTAAGGGGCCCAATATGACGAGGCTAGAACAGACACAGGTAGACAAACTCCCAGCAATGATACAAGTACTGCTAGCGAAATTCCCTTTATGTCAAACCCCAATGCTGGGGAAACCCAAGGGCTTTGAAGTCCTAGAAATATTCTGCTGTAAAATATCTCATTACCTGAGGGAATCCCAGAACGAGGCCTTGTCTCTTTAATTTTAGGATCTCAAAGCTGACAGGACCTGTCTGGAGGAGGGAAGCTTTGCTACCCTGGAAGGAATAGCAGTCATGGCCCAGTAGCCATGGTCCTCTGTCAAGACAGAGCAAAGTACAGTTGACAACTAGTCAGTATGTAGGTAACTTTTAAAAGATGAAGAACCCCTTTGTCTCCCTCTCCATCCAACCCAGCCGTCCCAGTACATACAAACAGTCCCAGTACATACAAACATCACAGATTTCATTCCTTGACTTAGGCATGGTTTGAAATAGAGTGTCTACACTAGAATCACTTTACAGACAGATCTAGTCACAGCAGACAGAACTGTCTGCAACCTCAGAGGTTAAGTCAAGGGTGGGAAACCTATGGCCTTAAGGTGACTTGTGGCCTGCTAGGTCCATTTTATCATATGGATAAAAGAGAAAGTGGCTCCCTGGAATCCAAACTTCACAGAACAAATCCTTTGAGATTTGTTTGAGGTTTAGATTCAGTCAGAGGGCTGCACTTGAGGACCCAGAGGGCAGATTTGTTCTGTGAAGTTTGGATTCAGTTGAAGGGCTGCACTTGAGGACCTAGAGGGTCACATGTGGTCTCGAGGCTGCAGGTTTCCTACCCCTGGGTTAAGTCAATGCATACTTGCAGGCGGGGTGGGACTCAGCTTTCTGTAGAAATAACTGGATATTTTCTGATCTGGAGTCTGATGAGGGTCAGATGGGTGGGGAGAGGGAGAAGAATATGAATCTTAACAGAATCCCTTTTGCCCAGCCCCGTACTCAGCTATATTGTGGGGGAAATAGCAAGGGAGAAGACCCTAAGGATCTCAGTCTATGTGGAAAGGCAAAGTTTACAGACATGAAACAGAGAATGATGCCATCCATGGATAATACAATGGGCTGCTCTGTAGCCCCTGCTCTCAATGGACCTGGAGGTCAGAGAAGGAAATCGGTGTGAGTTGGGCTCATTCTCCTGGAGGAGAGATGCTCCTCCCTACCTTTCCCACCATCAGGGAACATTAACAAGGCTTAAGACTTGGCCTTTACTCAGACACTGTAGAAGTGGCTTTGTTAGTGACTCCATGGTAGAAAGTAGGAGAGAGGCAGTCTATTTAATAGGCAGAAAGCCAAAGGCCACAGGGGCTGTAGCTCTTTCCTAAGGTGACCACAGGTTATCACAGGTAAATCTTTTTAGGACTTTATCTGGCCTTAGTGGGTCAGGGGCTAGACTCCAAGAACTGCCAAGAAGCATTCATTGAACCAAGTTTGGTTACATGGAACAGACATGGCTGTGCTGGTGGATAAGCATTGTGGCTTGTATTTAGTCCATGATTCTCATCTGTTTTGTAGCTAGAACTTCTCTGGTTTTCACTGCAGCTATATAGATAAGTTACTATTGTCATTAGAACATGAGGCTGGGAAGGCCAAAGTCATGAGATCTGCATCTGCATGAAAGCACTCTTCTATAGCTCTAACAGCTAACCCTAGCCACAGTCTGAATCTTAGCCCTGGCCACAGACTGACCTTTGACTTAGAATGAATCCTAACTCAAAACACAGACTGATTCTTAATCCTGGATGGGCTGGATTAGACAGTCTCTGTGGTGTGTTCCAGCTCGAAATCTGTGATTCTAGAATCTATGAACTGATTACTAGGAACAAAATAAATTAGGTGCCATATGTGGGACTCAGTTCCTGGGGAAAAAAGGTGGATGTTTGCAGAGCAACATGATTTGTAAGGTCACTATGACAGTGACTCCACAGTCATATCTTTAGGGTTTATGGGACAATTTGAACAGGATTTATAGGGACTCACTCACAAAACGTTTTAGATGAGCAAACAACTGGTGATTTAATACCTATGATCTGTAGCCATTGACGTTTCATATTTTACAGGAGTTATAGCATCACAGACTTTCATAGTGAGGAGAGGCCTTGGTGGTGATCTAGCCCAACCCACACCTGGAAAACAATTCTTTCTACAACATACCTTACAAATGGTCACGCAGTCTTTGCCTACAGATCTCCAATAATAAAGAGAGGAGGTTGTGGCATCTGGGAGGAGCCCACCACTTCCCAACCCAGTCCCTTACACTTCTGAATAGCTCTAATTATTACCCACTTTTTCCTGACCTCAAGCCTAAATTTGCCTCTTTACCACTTTTACCCATTGTTTTTAATTCTGCCCTCTGGGGCAAAACAGAACAAGTCTAATCCTACTTCCAGGTGACAGTCCTTTAAAGAGTTGAAGTAAACAGATAAAATGTGGTTCATGATGTTGGCATGGGGAGGACTGCTTCCTGAACTGAAGGTTGGGAGGGTGATGTGTGGAAGCAACATTTCTAACCATGCCAGCATGACCCCTGGGAGCCTAGGCTGCTCTCTGCCCTCTCCCAGAGACCCAGAACATTCAGTCCTCAGTGGGACAGTGCAAAGGCACCTAGCACTTACTGAAACACCGTGGCAGGCAAGAACTTCTGGGGCACTCATAGGGACACTGCCACAGGCTTAGGCAAACGGAAGAGAACACATGCCAGGTGGTTCTGCCTATGTTTCAGAGACATAGTGACAAGAGGGGTGGGTGAGCCTGTCTCCCCTTCTGCTTTTCAGGATTCCGGCATCAAAGCTGGGGGTGCCTGCTCTGTTTCCTAGCTAAGACAACAAATGAAGTCAAGACAGTTGCTTGGGGAAAGTTAATAGTGTGGAGGAAATGGATTTGCAAAAATTCACAAGGGGGGCAAAATCCCTTCTCAGCTGACAAACCAAAAGACACCATTCCAAGTTCTGGCAAAGACTAGAAACCAATATTTGTGTCCCTGAGGGAGTGCTAAGGGAAATGGTGATCCAGAGCAACATTAGGCCTAATCAGTAACTTTCTCAGGGAAGCCACAATGGGGTGACTCATTCAGGTAACTGCTCAGTGAAGGAAGCTCAGCTTAGTTTGGGAGCTGTGACAATGGACACTGAAGGAACAGGGGCTTAGGACTCAAGTGGAAGGAGATTCATCTTTGACCAGCACCTCTATGAGAAGATGAAGAGTCTCAAATGGATATTTCCTGGACATGCCAAAGGGCAGGTGGATAATTCTCAGGGAACTGATGGAGTTTGAGAGCTGCTAGTCATGACGGGAAGTACAAAAATGGGACCTGAGAATTCTTGTGAGCTCTATGTACCTTCACCCTAAATTTGTTATTTCATCAATGTAGGAAAGTCCAGTGAGGAAACATCCTCTAATTAACACAGATCTGCAATTGCTCTGTGACTTAGAGTTTCAAAGAATTCCCCAGGATTCCAAGTGATTAAATGACTTGTCCAGGGTCACACAGCCAGTATATATCAGAGGCTGGGCTTGAACACAGATCTTCCTGACTTTTTAAACTGGAAAGGAGAGAGGGGACATGGATGGCAGTGGGCTAGACTCTAGATACTCAACTTCCCCTTGTTTGCCCTTCTGACGGATTTAGCCCCTGATACATTCAACATGGGGGTCAGGGAACATCAATGTCATTTCCTAAAACCAACCATTCCCCACAGAGTCAGTCAGGAGACGCAGGAAGGACAGGGTGACGGTTATGTCAATAATGAGAAGAGTGAACTTCCTCTGAAATGGCCGTGTTAGTGGGATTCAAGCTCTGTTTCTGTCTGAGCCTCCAATGTTATTTCTATAAGTTTGAAAACACCCAGGGAGCCACTTTCTCTTTTATCCATGTGAGCTGCTGCCTTCCTACAAGGGAGCCAACAGAGAGAAGGTACAGGCCCAGTCAGGTTTCTGAGCAGGGCTCCTCGTCCACTTCGACTGCCAGGACTGGTTTGGAGGGTGGCGTGAGAACTGGCAGGGCAGCCTGGAGTGCTGGAAGATTTGGCCCACACTGACCTTGAGATGCTGCCAGCCTCTGAGGCCACAGGAACAGGTCAGAAGCCAAAGAGTACATTTAGAGTGGATGTGGGAGCCCTATACTGCTCCCTGAAACCACACAGTAATCCTAGGAAGCCTTCACAGTCCTCCAATTGTCTCAAGCTCACCCAGGTTTCTGCTCTGATCAGCAACCTAACTTAGAAATTGAGAGGGTGACTGTGTTGGTTGATCCATAACATCTCTCTATTGCCCAGCTGGGAACCAGACCAGGCACAGCTGCTCTCTAGCAATGAAAAGGTCTGGAATGGATGGGGAAACAAATCTATCTTGTGAATCAGAGAGGCCCTTCCCTATTTAATAGAGTGCTGTTCTCTATGCCATGCACGGATTACAGATTTTCAAAGAAAGAGAACATGATATACTATGTTAAGACTACAGCTATGCTAAGTGTATTCACACCTTTCTTTTCTGATCTAGAAGGCACCTCAGAAGCTTCAGGATCAGTTTGGTTTTTTTTTGAACATCAGTTGTCATTATGCTATAATGTGAGAAAGTGTTGGCCCTAGAGTTCTGGGCCACAGAAGAGTTACTGGTTAGACTAGTTTTTACCTTATCACTTAAGCTGTTATCTGTAGCCACTTTTTTACATGACACACTAAGCCATCCAGGAAATTCATTGAAAAATATTAAGACAATTAGCTAATTAGCTATTTTGGAGTAGGCTGAATTGTTTCATTTTCAATCTGATGTTTTGTGCTGATAGATTTAATCTCTTATTAGAATTCTGTGCCTGAGACAACCTTGTATCATGGGCAGGGTAAAGGATGATGTGAAGGAGCTAGGGCCTAGGTGGATGGGAGGGTGGAGGGTAGAGAAGTGAGTAGACAAGTACAGAAGAAAGTAGCCAAATCTACCGAAGGATTTAAACAGAACTTCAGTGTTAGGGTCCTGGGAGTTATATGGGCTGGAAAGGAGATAATTTTAACAGGCTTTAAGGACTTAAAGAAAAGGCCCATCCTTTGGGGGGGGGGGTGCCTAGCTATTCACAGGCTCCACTGAGGATAGAACAAGAGGAAATGAGCTCATACTTCAGCAAGGGAAATGGGGGTCACAGATAAGAAATAACTTCACCTCTGGAGAGCAGAGACACATCTCTGGGGACTGTGTTGAGGCAAGAGGAAGCATTGTGATTCTGTGACCTCATGAAGGGGCATCCTGGGTTCTTTATTTTAATTCTTTGATTAGTAGGGAAAGGCAATGCCTAAGAATGACCTTCTAGAAACCTCAGAAATGGAGCAGCAATGCAAATACATTACAAAGCTGCCCAGTGAAGTGCATATTGGCAAAAGGATAAAGAAATTACAGCCTTTGTGTTTTGTGTTCAGACAAGTTGGAAGTGACTGGGGAGACTGTAACTTAAGAGGCTTGCCTACAATCTTGGGCGCAATTCTCTAAGGCTCAAAATACTCATACTTGGGTCCAGGATTCCAGATAGAGTTGCCTTCCAAAAAATCTCTTCCTAGGAAATTAATTGCTTGGAAGCCAATCCTAGAGCTTGATTCCAAGGATGCCTGCTTTTTCCCTTCAAGGTAGAGGGTGCTGCTCTCCTCTGTGACCCAGGACACTTCCCTGGTCCAGGGGTGTGCTGGTATATTGTTTAAAAAACCAGCATTCCAAAAGAAAAGAAGTCCATATAATATAATTAAGTATAATCTGCATTATTAACATTTTATCTATCACTTTCTTAAGTCTAGACAACCAGCAAAATGATAAATCAAGCTCTGATGGGTATGTAATATTTGCTGATTTTTGAGGTGTAAATGCTCACACTGAAGATTTAACAATCAGCTCTCACAAGAGCTGGTATGAGCAAGTTCTAAGTACACCCCTGTGTGGGTCTCATTTGCCCATTCATTGTTCTTCTATTCTTCTTCTTGGGTAAGAGAAAGAACCTTGGGAGAAGCCAGAGAATTCAGCCAGAAGAACTATGGATTTTAGGAAGAGTCTGTCTCCACCCAGGATAAAAGATAGCAATAATTTTATTGGTTGTGAAAGTTTTCCAGAATGGTTGGGCCAGTTCTTAGCTTCACCAACTGCGCATTAATGTGTGCTGGCTTCCCATGGCTCTTCCAACATTTGCTGTTTTCATCTTTTGGGCATTCTTGCCACTATGCTTAATGTGAGATGGAATCTCAGAGTTGCTTTCATTTGCATTTCTCTTGTTATTAGTGATTTGGAGAAACTTTTTCATATAGTTGTTGATATTTTACATTTCTTCTTTTAGAAATTGCCTATTCATGTTCTCTGATCACTTATTTGGTGAGGACTCATTCACTTCTATATAACTTGTACTGAAGTTATTTAGGTATATGCCTTGTCCCCTGTAAGCACCTTGAGGGCAGTGACTGTGTCATTTTTGGTCTTTGCTTTGCATGGTCCCTGAATTGCTTCTGTACAGTTTCCTATGCTCAAATAGGAAAGGTTTTAATTTTTATGTTTATTAATTTTTATTACTAATTAAAATATTAGTATATTAATATATAGTTAAATATAATATATAATTTATAGTATATATAATAATAATATATAACATATAATTTATATTATATAATAATGATATATTAATATAATTATACAATAATTAATAAAATATTACTTATTTAAAATGTTGATGATTAATTTTAATATTTTATGCATATTAATTCCTATGCTCAAATAAAAAGGTTTTAATTCTGTAGCACTTGGTTGGTTTGTTTGTTTTGGTCTATTTTGTTCACATTTCCATTTTCTTCCTACTATTAGCCTTTCATTGGTTGTGAGTGTGTGGGTCTTGTCTCCCTGGTCAGACTGTAAGCTACCCAAGGGCAGGGGTCATATCTGTTCCTTTTTTACCCTCTATCCCAGAGTAACCAGACTTAGGATTCAACACACAGGGGGTCTCAGGACCTGAGGAGGAAATATTTGGAACCTTATGTGCAGAAAGCAGAGAAGGGGATGAGACACTGCTACCAGGCAATAGGGGCACAGGTGGAACACTCCAACAGAAAGAAGCAGCAGCTTTAGCTCCTTTCTTTGGGCTATTTTTAAAGGGCACAACTGAGGTTATCTTATAATTCCCAACCCAGCTTTCCAGATCCTGGTGCCTCTGCCTGGCTCCTGGACTCTTGCCACCTCAGCCTGAAGACATAGCCCTCTTGTTCCCAGGGAACAGCTTCCAGGAACACCTAAAGACCTACAACTTTGGGAAAGCTCAAGTCCCCTCATTAAAAAGCCATCCTTTCTGTCACCTCCCCCTGCCCTCCACCCCATGCACTCCTAGCACCTAGTATTCACAATCTT